>NW_022984808.1:10536-20631 GCF_010094145.1 Didymella exigua CBS 183.55
CCTTCTCATCCATATTGTATGTGTGCTCAGGCTCTATACCCTTCTTGCTTATTTTAAGCTCTAACATGTCAAAGTACAAGCTGTACTTACTATAGGAATCAGCGGCGTGACGTTCGGAGGCCATGGCGGAGGTCCACTGTGGAGTAAGCGCTTTGTGATGCCGCTGGACGAAGCGTGTAACCCAGGTCTTCCCAACCTCAAATCCGCAGATAATAGAGGCGAAATGTTGAACCATATCGCGCGTAGGTGGAAGGTGCTCTCTGCAGAGTTAATCTATGTAATCAACAAGCTCTAGCTCTTTGTAGGGGGTGAGGTTCTGTTGTTGTTTGATCTTCTGTTGCATAGTGCCGCGAACGCCTTAGTGATATCGCAACAACGTTGAACAATCAACACTATGTGTATCTGCAATTTTTTAGTAGCAAAGTTCACTGCGCGCATTAGCTGCGTGTGTGTCTTTAAGTGCGTCTTCTAAAGTCATCGCGTTGTTGAGTTGTAGTGTTGAGGATATTTCGTTGTTTTGGTGATCGCGTGCGGAACGCGGAACCGTGCGGCACGAGCTCCGGCACGGTAACGTGTTTTACAAGCAAGTCGTCAATACAAACAAGTCGTCAGCCCCACCAACTTTAATCACCTCTTTAAGCGTATAACTTAACCACGTTGTAAGGCAGTATATATGTATTAATATACTAGTTTAAGCAGGATCTACAAAGTCCGTTTTACACGTTCTTGCGTTATGCCCAGTCTCTCTACACCTGCTGCAGCGCGCAAGAGCCTGGCGGCTGAGGCCTGCTTGCTCTCCACTTTGAGGCTCTACACGGGCAACCTGCTGATCAGCCTTACGCTAAGCGAGTATATCCTCTCCAGCTCCCTTTGTCAAGACTCCTTGCTTCTAGAGTCGCTTTTTCTTGCGCTGTTTACGCGCTAAGGCTGCCTTGTTAGCTCTCTCAAGGCTGGCAATCTAATTGCGCATAAGCTTAGCAGAGAGTATTATTACCTTAGCTCCTTTCTTAAGCTAATTAATTGCTTTAATAATTAAGGCAGGTAAGGAGCTCTTATGCTTTCTTACGCGCTTATAAATTAATATTAATTAAGCCTTAAGCTTACGTACGTTACTTAGTGTTTAAGCCTGCCAGGCAGCCTCTAGTAGAGCAGCCAAAGGAGGTGTACGCAGCTTCACGTTCAGCTTTAATAAGACAGCATCTAGCTGGTAAGGGACAAGGCCTGCGCCTTGAAAGGCTGAGCAGATATTAGCTGTTGTGAAGGTGCGATCAAAGGCTGCCTTAAAGGCTGGCAGGAATTCAAGCTTGGTGATGTGGTTGATGTGGTGGCGGATCAGAGCCTCAATCTCACGGCTGTACGCGCGCTTCAACAGCAAGAAGCAGCCAACGTCAAGCGGCTGCAGCAGATGAGATGAGTGAGGCGGCATACAGAGCGTGAAGATATTGTTCTCCTTGCAAAGCTCTTGAAATTCAAGAGAGTGGTGGCTCTTATGGCCATCAAGGACAAGCAGGCGACGCGCACCCACACTACAAGTCTTCGTGTGAGCGTTGAAGTGCTTCAGCCACTTAACTCCAAGCTTGTTGTTCGTCCAGCTGTTGTCGCTGACTGTGATCGCCTAGTTGCGTGGGATCTCTGCCTCCTTGTACCAGGCAGACAAGTGGTATTAGCCAGCAAAGATGAGGAAGGGTGGGATTGTCCAGCCAGCAGCGTTGATTGCAGTAATAACTGTCACCTACTCGCGATTGCTAGGCTGAACAGCCTTTAGCCTGCCTCTCCTCTCTAACCCTGTCACAACAAGCTAAGTTGTAATCTTGCCTATTATAAAGCTAGCCTTGTTAAAGTTGTAGATGTCCTTGTTACAGATCCCCTACTTTGCCTTTGTCTGCTCTACAAGCTTAAACTAGCTGCTAATTAAGGCAGGATCCTCACACAAGGCTCTCTGCCTATTGTACGCTTGATTGAAACGCGTTGTAAGCTTGTCTGATTGCTTAACAAAGTTGCGTGGCCAGTGGACACCAACGTGACCAACACCGCGCGCAGCCAGCAGCTTATTAGCTATATCACGCACTGCTGCGTACGTAGGCGCAAAACCACGTTAATCCAGATCAAGTATATAGACTACAATTACCTCCTCTTCTAGCTTAGTAAGCTTCTTTAAGTTGGGTTGGCAATTGCGTTGTGCAGGCTTGCCAGCGCGTCAGTCGCGCATTGTCATACAAGGGACATTATAGACTACAGCAGCGCAGCTTTCAGACCTAATTTGCTGGGCTTTAATAGAATTAATAGCAAGCTAAATATCAGCTTTATTTAAAGGCGCTTAAGAAGCGTAGTGTGGAGCCATTGCACGTTGAGATGGAAGAGGTGATCAAAGTTGGTGGGGCTGACGACTTGCTTGTATTGACGACTCGCTTATAAAACACGTTAGCGTGCACGGCCTCGTAGTGCACACCGGCGCGTAATGCACACCCCACCACCTTTTGCACCCCCAAATAAGTAAGGTTATTAAGCAACATCACAATGCTAGTATTGCGAGATAAGTTAGTAGATTACTATAACGTGTTTCCCATGCGAGCGGGCACCCCAAGCGAGTCGGCAGCTCTTCCCCACCAATACGCCTGCGCGGCGACACTACGCAATGCTACAACAATATTTTCTTTTATACGCAACAGTAGATTATACTTCAGATTCTTTGCTATTATCTACATCCTTTATCTCTACCTTGCAGGTGCAGGAGTTATGCCTAGTCTTGCCACAATAACTATAGTGCCTCTCTGCACACACCCTCTTCGCAGGTGTTTTGCTATTATTATAACTACTACCCTCTCTTTTAGTAATTAAGTTAGATACCTTACTAACTATTAAGGTCTCCTCTACCTGTACATACTGCCTTTTACAGCCCTTGCGCTTTATAAGCTCTTCAATTGCGCTTTGCATGCGCGCCTGTTCCTCCTGTAGCAACACCATATTATGCGCAATCTGCTGAGCGCCTTTACTCAGCTGTTGTACCTGCTCGTCAAGGGAGCTTGCAGTAGAACCTGAGCGTCTTTGCATCCTCTGTTAAATAAGCGTAGTTTAAGCCTCTACCTCTTTAGCGTTGCGCAGCGTCTTCGCTTCCCACGCGGCGTCGTCGCGCTGTGGTGGAGTCAGCGTGCGCAACCTTACATTAAGCTTTAACAACACTACCTCTAGGTTTAGTAGAACTAGCCTAGCACCTCTAAAACCTGCCTAAGCGTTCTCCTTTGTAAATGTCTGCTTGTATGCAGCTTTAAAGGCTAGTAGGAAGGTTTCCTTGCTGATATGGTGGATGTGGTTGCGCGCCAAGGCTGAGATGCTGTTGCTGTAGCTGCGCTTCAACGGCGAGAAGCAGGCGACGTTAAGAGGCTGCAGTAGATGCGATGAGTGAGGGGGCATGCAGAGGGCAATTATCTTATTCTCCTTGCAGTATTCTTGGAAATCAGCTGAGCAGTGGCTCTTGTGGCCGTCAATAATCAGCAGTCTCCACGCTCCTATAGGCTTCGCATGCGTATCAAAGTGTTTAAGCCAGGCAAGCGCTAGCTCGTTATTTGTCCAGCTGTTTAGGCTTACTTGGATGATCTAGTTGCGTGGTATACCTAGCTCAAACCAGGTGGAGATAAGCACCTTGCTAGCAAAGATAATAAAGGGTGGGATGCGCTTCCCTGTTGCGCTGACAGCTTGTACCAGGGTAGTCTACTTGCAATTGCTAGGCTGTAGCTTCTTCGCTTTCCTAGGCTTATCTAAGCCTGTTACTACGAGCTAAGATGTGATCTTGCCTATTAGGAAGCTAGTCTTATTAAAGTTCTAGGTATCCTTATCAAGGATGCCATACTTCGCCTTCATCAATTAAACAAGCTCAAACCAGGGCTGGATTAGCGCTGGGTCCTCGCAGGCAGCACGCTGGCGATCATACGGCCGGCTCCAGCGCTTCTTAAGCTCAGGTGTACGCTTAATGAAGTTGTCTACCTAGTGCTTGCCAACAGGCTTCCCATCCTGCTCTCTTAGCAGTCTATCAGCTATATCTCGCACAAGAGCCTTTGTTGGTGGTAGTCCACGTAGAGACACGTCAAGTATATTGTGTAGAACCACCTCCTCTTCTAGCTTTGTAAGGCGCTTTAAGTTTAGCTCACAATCGCTTCAGGCGCGTTGTCCAGCGCGTTGCGCTTGGATAGTCGTTCAAGGGACGTTATAGATCTCTACAGCGCGTTTCTTGCTCTGTATTCGCTTTAATTTTATATTAGAGATAGCAAGGAATACATTTCCTTTGTTATAGGACTTTTAGACGTTGCGTTGTTGAGACATTACGCGTTGTCGCCGCGCAGGCGTGTTGGTGGGGAAGAGCTGCCGACTCGCTTGGGGTGCCCGCTCGCATGGGAAACACGTTATAGACTATTGCGAAACTTTTAGCTACTATAGTTTTCTAGGAAGACGCGTGGTACAGCTAGTAGATGCCTTAGTAGGTAGTAGTAGTGAGGGCGCCTTATAGGCAACACGCCGCCTTTACGCAGCACTACTACTACAATTCTTTATTACTTTTAACTAAGATTTCTATAAGACCTTACTCTTAGCCTGTTTAGGTAATTAAGTTCTTTTTTCTATATTACTCTTACACTAAGCCTCTTCTTTATAAGCCTTAGTTTAAGCGCGCTTTGCAGCCTGTGCCTTAGCTGTTAATACCTTCTTCTTCTCTTACTTAACACGCTTATCCTCCTTCTCCTTTGCTTAAATAATCTTCTTCTAGTGTTAAAGCTCCTTCTTAGTAGCTTTTGCTGCCTCTACAGCGTGCTTAAGGTCCTCTTTTACCTAAAGTTCTTGCTTTGCGCGCTTAATGCGTGAAGGACTCTATAAGACTATACTACTACTATTATTACTATTAACAGGTTACAAAGGTAGTACCTTTTGCTTCCTCTTCTTCTTCTTATTTATACTTAGAGCCTCTTCTAGGCCTGTAACTCTATATTAAACAACCTCTAATTGCACGTAGAGTTAGTAAAGCGCTTAATTAAGTGCCTTATTAGCACTAGACTTATCCTCTTCTCTTGCACGCTTAAGTAGCCTTTAAGTCTTGCGCTAACTAGGTGGTTCTAGTGCAGGCTTAAGCCTAGTTAGCTCTAGGGTTGTGCTAGGCGACTTTAGTGTTGTATTTTTAAAACTCTCAAGGACAACGTTGGTATTTAGTGGGTAGATCCCAGTGCACCTAAAGGCCTCTTCTATGAGGCCTTTAGTGAAGGTCTTCTTCCACGCTGCCCAGAAGAGTGGGAAGAAGTCGCTCTGAGCTACAGGCGCCCACCCCTCAGTAGTGTGGCCGCGATGAAGGAGCTCTTCAGAGTAGTGATGCGCCAACGACCTAAAGCACGCTACATCAAGCGGCTGAAGCGCGTGAGTAGCATGCAGAGGGAATAGAAGTACTAGAATCTTGTTGGCATGAGCGTACTCAATAAAAGCCTTCGTAACGTGGCTACCGTGACCATTAAGGATCAAGAGTTAGTACTTCCCTCACGCTCTAACTCTAGTATAGCGATTAAACACCTGCTTAAGCTAGGCAAGTCTAAGGGCATTATTTGTCTAGCTATTTAGTAAGGTACTAAAGTGCACGCAGTCTTTCTTGGCTTTAAATTCCTTTAACTAGCTGTGTTGCACAGTAAGGGAAGATAAAGGGAAAATAACTACAGGCAGCAACGCAAAACTATTAGCTCCTACTGCTCCTACTACTGTTACCTACTTCCTGTTACTATTATAAGATGCTAGCTTGAATCTCTAGAGTCTAAAGAGCTTCTTGTTAAAAATTCTAACGCTCTTTCTAATTACTCTAATTATAAAGCCCTTCTTATCTATATTGTACGTGTTCTCTACCTCTATTGCATGCTGCTTTATTGTACTATGCAGGAGATTAAAATAGAGGCGAAAGGAATTATATAAAGCAGTGTTGTGACGCTGCTTCTCTATAGGCGCTGACCAGGCGGTGAGGAGTTTGTTAGGGTAACAATAAAGGAAGCAAGAAATCTATTAATTGCTTAGCGGCCACCTGCATAGAGGCGTGATTATTCTTACAAGAACCTTTCTTGTAGGCATAAGGTGTCTCTCTGTAAGCAATTTAACATACTGTACAATCTCTACCTTATTGCGTGGGTGGAGAACTAGCTAGTCTTTTGCCTTGTCTTCACGCGACGCGCATACGCTGTGGTAGCAGCGTGTTAAAGTTAAGCAGCAATAACTATGTTTTTTAGCAAGAGCTTAGTACGAAAGTGTATCGTCAGGTCCTAAAGTATCTAGCTCTGCAAGGGCTTCTTCTAGCGGCATCGTGGTGTTGAGTTATGGGGGGTGCAAAGTAGGCGTCAATGTTGGTGGGGTGTGCATTACGCGCCGGTGTGCACTACGAGGCCGTGCACGTTACCCAAAGTTGCCACACGAGTATCGCCCGAAGCCGAGAGCGCACGCACAAGGAAGAGGAGGGTGTCGCAATTTATGTTCTTCGATAGTAATCTGCCTGATTAGATTGGAGCCATGCTCTATCATTCATCTTCCGTTTACTCTGTAGTCTCTAGATTGCATTCAAGCTGACTTGTGCCGCATATTAGCGTTGGTGCCTGGAGCATGGACTACACTGGGCCTTGCGATGGAATTTTGATCAACTCCTGAGCCTTAATTAGAGGGTGGGCTTCAAAGTTTCTACGCAGCCCTGCTCAGGATAGGCCTTTTCGTAATTATCTACCTTTTAATCTCCCTGTCTTCGAGTTTCAAATCCTTTTCGAATTCTGTTTCCGTTCACAATTTTCCTTTCACACGATCGCCATAGGTGCCAATCAGTCTCAACCACGCACATTGTCTCCAGAGCCCTATGCGAGCCCGGAGGAGCGAGCAGAAGTTCAAGCAGAGGTGACACCCGTGAACTAACAAGCCCATGAATGTTACACTGATGTCAAGCAGATGCGGGCAAAGCAGCAGGCTGCTCTGGACAAGCGCTTTGCGAAACAGCAAAGGAAGCCATCACCACCAAGGACTGGAGATGAGCCGCAACCGACCAGCAAACCGAAAAAGATGAGCGCTTTGTGTAGCAGGTGAGTCGAGAGAATGTTGGATCGCGGAATGCAGATGCCAGTCACGATCTAAGGAGCTGGAATTGAAAGATTTTCCACAGCGATGAACTGGTCGAAGGAAGGTTAGACGAGTGACAGAATGATGCAAAGTCACCATTACATGACACTAAGCGTTGATCAATCCGGTGTAGGTTGACGTTTAACAAAGTCGAGGCGCGTTCTGTGATCCAATGTCGAATGCTCCAGGATTCGTCCGAACTGGGTCCGTCTCCAGCCAGTTAGCGCGGCTGACTAGCCTCTGACGCATGCCGCAGCTTCGCAGCGCCGCAACGTCAGGCATTCCTCTTACATCTTTACTGCGGGCTCTTTGTATTGTGTGCACATGAGCACCCAAGATGACGGAAGCAGAGAATCGCGTTGCAAAGCGCAAGGCCCACACCAAGTCGCGTAGAGGCTGTTTCAGTTGTAAGACACGTCATACCAAAGTAAGTCCACGACTTTGGCGTGGCCAATCAGAGCAGCCTGAGAGAGCTCCTTCACATGTTGCAAGTATTGCCGAGCCGCATCATTGGAAGCCTAAGAGGGCAATACTCTTGAAGCGATCTCAATCTAACGTTATGCTCAGTGCAACGAGGTCCGCCCACGATGCGGAAATTGTGTCAGACTCGACATCCACTGCAACTGGCCCATAACCCAAAGCCAGTACTCAGCATCATCACCACAGTCAAATGGGAGCAACCGCCTTTCGCCTATTGTGAGAGACCATCAGCCCGCCCACAGCCCTGCTAACTCTGATGCGAGCGAGTCTGAGCTGTCATTACCGGACCTTCGCTTACTGCACCATTGGATGTCGAAGTGCTACTCATCTCTACGTCCCTACCAGATACCTTTCGAGGAGGACAACCTTTGGCGCGACCAATGCACAGAGATTGCTTTCCAGCATCCTCCCCTCCTCCATGGCTACCTGGCTCTGTCTGCGGTGCACAAGGCACTCACGGTGTCCGGCTCAGATCGACAAAGTCTGCTTCTGCAGGCCGACTCACATATTTCTCGTGGTCTGGTTATCTACAGGAAGCATCTCGAGGCCCCCAACATCGAACGAGCTATCCCAATGTTCATGACTTCTACAATACTGTTTACGTACAATCTTGGCTCAGCACAGCTGGAGAAGCCTGAAGATCCAATCGATGGCATACATCATTGCTTTCGTCTCCTTGCCGGTATCAAGATGGTGGTCATGCCGTTCTGGCTGCAGATCAAGGACACCAGCATTTTCTCGCACCTTGTTGATTTGGCCGAAGGCGATGATACTGACTGCCTCGACATAAAAGGCAAAGACGACTCAACTCCGCAGATTCTAGCCCTTAATGAGGTAACTGGACATCTGCTCAACGCTGAGGATAGAGAGGCGTGCCTTGCTGAGATTGGTCAGCTTCACAAGACCTCTGTGCGACTCCGTCATGTCTCTGCGCGTAGCGACGAGTATTACCTGATCCTGGGCTGGGCCGCTCAACTACAAGAGCGTTTTATGCACCTGATATCAGCTCACAATTCAGTTGCCTGCATCATCATCGCTTTTTTTGCCGCGCTCCTGGCACAAGCTCGCCCAGTCTGGTGGGTTGGCAACTGGCCGCAATGGCTCCTGGCAGCCTGCGAACAATTGCTTGCAGCAACACCCGAACTCCTCAGGTGGCTGGAATGGCCTCGACAGATCATTAAAACAAGAACCAGGAGCATCGTCTCTACCCCAATCTCCTTCGATCATTCTAGTACTGGACCTTGATGATAGTATCCCAAAGCCACTAAGACCGAGCGAGAAAATCGGGCCCAAGGTGTCCCAGTTATCACCATATCAGCTGCCGAATAGTCCTTGTACCACTTCCCCTAATTTCTGCTTCAAAGGAGCCGTGCAGACGTCCTGTCAATTGTCAACTCGCGGAATAATAAGGGATGACCTGGTTCGTTCGCCGAAAGACCTGAGCTGCGGCACTGCATGCCCAGCTCATTGTGCCTCGACAGATGCGACTGGGACAAGTTCTCACTCACAGTATCATTTCAAACACGGAAATGAGTTTAAGTTGCGAGAACGGTCATTCGTGGGTGTTGAGCTTCAAATGCATCATCTTCGAGGCAGTGTACCACTCCCAAGGATGTCAGAGAGAAATACCTGCCTTTTTAATTTCAAAAACCGTTCGAGACATTCCCGTTGATGGGGTCGCTAAGATACGGCTGCATATACGCTTTACGATAACTTAGGCGTAATCACCAATTACAGATAGTTTGTCTCATTAGCACCGCCTCTAACGCGCGAAAGTGTAAGCTGAGAACGGCAATGCTGGGCATACAATATACGGTCCCCAGGTCTTCGAAGAAGGAACAAGAATGTTTATTATAAGGCTGTGATGTCGTCCTACTCGTTCTAGCGGCTATCGATACCGCACGACTGCTCGTCTCACCGCACTCACATTTCAAGAACCTCATAGACCAGAACGCTTCTTCCACCATCACCACGGTCGAATAAACGCCCCGCTCAGCGCTCAAAGACTCCAACGCCTACTTCCTGTACCGATACTGTAACGGTTGAGAGGAGAAGCAGATTACATGTTGTTGGCGGTGGTCTGGTGCTACTTCCTCATGTTGTTGAGCACCTCTTACCTCAGCTGCATCACAAAGACGTCATCAAAACAGACCCCGCAGCGAGCCTTGGAGAGCAAAGATACAAGCAGAATAATAACGTGGTCCACCACCGAGCGGATCACCCCACCGAGCGAATCACTCTGCCAAGACCACAACGCTTTCTACTATCAATTACAATGGCTCAACTAGTTGATCTTGAATTACTTTCCTGTGCAGATAGAGTTATACTTGCTACCTAAGCAATGAAATCTAACGCGTCACTAAGCCAGCGACGCGCTGCTGCTATCTACAAGGTTCCTCAAAGTACACTTAGCCATCAAGGCGCCGGAAGAACCCCACGACGCGATACCCACCCCAACTCATCTAAGCTTCAGAAGCATGAAGAGGAGGCAGTTATACAATATAT
>NW_022984808.1:22886-287763 GCF_010094145.1 Didymella exigua CBS 183.55
GATCGTCACCTCTGTTGACTACCTTGGACTAGCACGTCTCAGGGCATGTATATATGGTCGCCTCCTAGCTAGCAAGCAACTCAGCGCAGTTTTCCATCGATACATACGGCGGCTGCGTCTGCCGCAACAGGTTTTGATTTTCTGGATTAGCTTGTAATGTCAAGAGAGATTAAAAGCAGTGTCTTGGACTTGGTGGGGCGGGGGCTGCTCTACGCATATGCTCGCTTTCACATCAGACACACTGCGCGTACCCAGAACTACAAATGTCTCAACCCATATATTAGCACTGAATCACGCATTAGGCTTGGTACGAGTCCTGGTTGACAGTTCAATATGCAGTGGATGTCTGTTGGCATCAAAGGTTGAAAACAGAGCCTACAATGTGTTTTGAAGAATGCAGTTTGTCAGCTTACTGTAGAAAATTCTGTTATGGCACACGTAGCCGCTGTATTTACTATTTATCGATGGAAAACTACTCTGAGTTGCTTGCTAGCTAGGAGGCGACCATATATACATGCCCTGAGACGTGCTAGTCCAAGGTAGTCAACAGAGGTGACAATCAATGCCTATAGGACTAACTTACACCGCAACACACACACCTAGCTGCTGTGAACAACAAAGCTAAACGTTTTACTATCAGTACTAACGTAGATTATTACTGAGCTGGCTATATCACCAAACTAGCTATTTTCTCTTAGCACAACTAACACAAGTCACTATAACTACAACTACTTACTATTAAATAGTAACCTAGCATACTACGTGCTTGTATTAGATTTAGAAGATATTTCTACACCCTCCTAGCATGTTTGTGTGTTGTTTCTAGTCTTGCTGTAGTTCCTACAGTGCTAAACAGTTAACTAAGCTCCTAGTTAACTACCTCTACCCTAAGTCTTCTTAGATAGCTAAGCTACTACAGACGCCTTAGCAGATACCTGCAATGCTGCTAGGCCATACTTAAGTGTGCTACTATGCTAAATCTGCTTTCTCTTATACAATTTTCTCTTAGTTATTACTACTAATTACTCTTTAAGCTCTTACACGCAGGCCTTAATAAGGACATTTTTATATAGTATCTCTTTAGCCCTATTTATAAGCTTTAAGAACCCTTCTTATACTATACTTAGTAATTATTAGAAGGAGTTACTTATAAGCTTAGATTAAGACCTAAACTTGTATGTATTACTTAGTGTCTTAGATTGCTATAAAGTTTTAGGTAGAGGTACTACTAGTAGGGTATGCAGCTGTACTTTAAGGCAATCTAACACTACCTGCGTGTTAGTAGGAACAAGCCCTAATACCTTAAAGGCCTTTTAGTAGTTAACCTTTATAAATATATTGTAATAGAGTAGGCGCCCTGCCCTTGAAATCAATACTACGTGACTTCTCTGCCTATACCAAAAGGTAAGCACAAGAATACTTAAGCAAGTGTTCGTTGCGTAGTATAATATATATAGACAATAATAGTGCTAGCCAGCTAGCTTTGCCTCTAGCTGCTATGAGCGCTATGCCACGTGTCGTGTTCGTGCATAGTCGTTACATATATTAAGGAACACGTCCCTAAAGGCTAGTAGAAAGCCTTCCTTATTAATATAGAAGATATGTTAGTGTGCTAAGTCTTAAACATGTTAGGAATACTTATACTTTAATAGTAAGAAATAGACTATATTAAGTAGCTAGAGGATGTGTAATAAGTAAGGTAGTATTGTAAAGAAAGTAGGGGAAGGACTAGACTACTTTCTTCCTAGTCTAGAAGGACCTAGACAAATCTAGACTAGCTTTGTCTAAATAGGAAGCGTATAGCCTAATAGAGGTAAGGTAGGGTTACGTAATATAATAGACAAGTTATTATATTAGATACTAGGTAGAGATTCCTAGGCTAGGTACAGAGCGAACAGAGGGGGGAGAGCCAAAGGTATTTATGCTTCTTCTCCTCTGTGTGTATTTCTAAGCAGAACGTTCTAGACTCCTCTAGGTGGGTCTACTTAGTAATCTATGCTTAGTATTGCTGCATATACAAGCAAGATTACGTAGGTGCATGCGTAATTATATACGTTAGCATCTTACAGAGTAGGCTACTCTATTTGTAAGCAGAGGGTCTAGAACATTTCTAGTTACTAAAAATAGAGAACAGCATATCTTAAGAACAAGAGGAGATACAGGCTTTGTAAGCACACTATTCTAATCCTCTCTTTTAGGAGATTATAATGACAATGCTTAGGTAAGCATAGCGCTATACCTAAGAAGGAAATACGCTAGAGAAAGATTATAAGAACAAAGTCTTATAACTTTACAAGTATATAGAGAGTAAGGATTTTGTTTTCCTAATGTGTCTTTGTATGCGTGTTAAAGTGCTTTAACTACTTAAGGCTAAGTATATTATTTGTCTAACTATTCTTAGAGACTAAGAGCTTCTAATTATAGGGTTTATCTATCTCCTTATACTAGGCAGAGATGTGGACGCGTCCTTTGTAGATAATAAAAGGCAGGGTTGCATACCTAGCAGCGCAGATGCTCTAGATAACAGTGACCCACTTGCAATCACCTAGCTAAACAAGCTCTAGCTAAGCATGTCTCTCTAAGCCTGTTACAACCTTTAAAGACAAAGTAACACCTATCTAGAACCTAGTTTTATTAAAGTTATATATATTATTATTATAAATACTATACTTAACTTTAGTATCCTCTACTAGCTTAAACTACACACTAATTATCTTAGGATCTTCCTGTAGTATCCTCTGTCTATCCTTAGCTTAATTAAAGGCTATTTTAAGCTTGTCTAAATATATTATAAGCCTACTAGCCTATAGTTTACTAATAGGCTCTTTACTATAAACACTAAGTATCTTATTAGCTATATCTGCCACCTTATATAGCTAGGGCGCAAATCCTTACAAAGTAAGGTTAAGTATATACTAGACAATTGTCTGCTCCTCTAGTATAGTAAGTTTCTAGCAATTAGTGTGTATATCTAGTTAAAATGTAATATTGCAAAGGCAATTAGAGACCTACTAATAAGGTACATTTAACACTCTAGCAGCGCTGTAGATACTGCGAAATTGGCTAGCATAGAAGGCCTAGATAGTAAGGATAACTCTACCTTCTCTAGTAGTATTCTAAAGTTGTTGTTGTTAAGGCATGTTGTGTTAGGGTAAAAGGTGGTTGTGCCAAGAGAAAGTGGCTGGTTCAGTGATATGGCCGGCTCGGTGATAATCTACGTTACATATTACCCTACCTTACCTTACCTAAGTTATATATTACCTATACCCTACCTTACCTCTATTACGTGTTACCCTACCTATACCTACCAATCACATGATTATACCCTACCTAACCCTACCTTACCCATCTGCCAGTCTACTTGCGCGGACACTAACCTTAAACCAATTTCAGCCTATTTGCCAGCTTAGCTGTAATCAACCTAGAGACAGTCTTTAAACATAAAAATATCTCTGTAGGGGCATATTACGTGTTTTGCAGATCCTTCTTATGCTGTTAGGCCGTCTAAGCTGCCTGCTTCGCCTGACATTGCAATGGATAAGGCAATTGGACGTGTGCGCTGATGGTAGCTATAACCAGAATTTAGTCACAAGATTAGCAATTAACGTGTGCTGCTCTCCTTGCTGGTCTTTCTTAACAAGCTCCCGCAGCTGCGCAGCTGTCTAGGTGTTGTTAAGTCCCCTAATTAATAGTATAAAGTTCTTCTGCGATTAATTGCTATTAATTTCTATCATCTTGGCTTATCTTATGAGTCTAGTGATTGTCACCCACTTATTAAACCACGTATCCAGATTTGTCTTCCTTGGCCTTGTACTAACAGCTCTGTAGCAGCTGCAAAGCTAGTAACCTCGCTCACCAACTAATAGACAGAGGTGCTTCTTGAGCGTCGTCAATCGACTGTACAGATCTAAGCAGTCAAGAATAAGGTCTAGATGCTTGACGTCAATTGTCCTAGCAATCTTAGTGATGAAGCTCCTCAAGGTTTTTTCTTTCTGCAGCCATCTTGCCTTGTCACACCTGTACTTCCTTGCCCACATGTTGTAGACAGAGACCTTCCACGGCGATACACAACTGCGATGCCGCGGCTCGCTGCGAGAACACATACGCGTCGAATAGCCCCACAGCGTGACCAGAGGAGACTTCTGTAGTTACTGTGTGGGTCTGAGAGGGCAAGAGTCTTATCGATATAACCGGAGCCATGGCTGGTGGTTATGTTGGCGCGGCATAGCGGAAGATGAGCGAATACGAAGTGCTTTGGTGCATCTGGTGACTCGAAATGGATTCCATGTGCGTCAGATAGTATATTTGCACGTCTTAAGCGGCTCTAGTTGATGATTCTATGGCTGTAATTTTGCAGATTGATCAGACTGCAAGCTGTGCAGTGGTGGGAATACCGCCGAGGTTTGACCTGCCGATCAGGTTCTCCGACGCCTGCGTCTCAATGAGGTCATTTATCACGATGTCAAAGTAGGCGATGTAAGGAGTAGGCGATGTAAGGATAGTTGACAACCTTGACTCGATTTCATTGATGGTGGTGTGATCGAAAGTGTTGCGTGACCATATGTTGCGAAACGTTCACCGTACGAGCTGCAGTTTGTGATTGTAATTTCGTCTTAGTGGGATTGCGCGACAAAGCATTTGTTGGAACGCAAATTCCAATGTCGCAGTGATGCGAAAGCAACGCTGTGAGTATCGATACGACGGACCCGAGTTGCGAACAAGCTTCCGAAAGTTAAACGTGTCGTCTTGTGCAGAGATGACTAGCTTGCCGCCGATATGTTATTTTCTCGTCAATGTAGGGCTTTCCATCTGCATCTTTGTGTAGAGAGATGGTCACCGGTACGCTCTCGGCAGGGCAGCCGTCGAAGCACAGTTCCACAGAATTCATCACAGGTATAGATTCAGTCCCAAAGTTCCCAGGAGCAAAAACAGGGACTTGCGAACCGTGCCGACACACTTCAAATCTTCTGGACGGGCTGTAAAACGAAGTTTTTGAGCTCGAGACGTCCTCCCCCACGGTCGAGACACAGTAGCATCCCTATGGCAACATGGTAGAACAGGTCAGTCTCGATTGTCGATTTTGTTGCACATGCCTCAATTAGGACACCTTTGAAAGGCTCAGCGATCCAGCTGGACTCCGTGGTGGAGCCTTCGTGTAGCTTTACAGATTAGAGCCATCCCCGTACGAACAGATTGTGGGGTATGGACCTCCGCTGGCAACAATCAGACCGTTCGAGTCCTTCTTGGCCATAATCATTTCATGTCGTTCAACGGCACCGTTGTGCTCTCCAAGCGTACCTGTTGGCGCATCCTGCATCGTCAATTTCCTGTCCATGTCACAGACAATCATTCCGCGGACGCTGGTGGATACGGGTCACTGGACTGATTGGTTGTAATGAAACTTCACAGTCACTAATTCATTGGTCGAAATTTTACAGAGATGAAAACTTTCGCATGAACAAGACTCTCACCTCTGCTACAAGCTCCTTGCTGATAGTGCCCGCTGGAGTCAAGGCGGTTTGCCGTTATTGCGCAATAGCTCATCCAGGCATCAGCATGTCCACCATTTCGCTCAAAGAGGGCAGTTTGACACACCAAAGGACCAATTGTGAGAGGTCACAGTTGTTTGCGCCGTGGGTGTTCCGCGGCGCATCCTAGGTATATGGCGCTAGACTGGAGCTGCGCACAAGAGAGTCGCGGTATTTGACCTAACGGCTCGGTGAAGGTGGTAGTGATTATGTTTGGCGCCGTTGGGCAGGGGCCAAACGGTCCCGTGGGGTAAGACTGCCATATTTGATTTAGGAAAGAAGACCCGTCCATGAACCGTGGAACAAGCCAGCCACCCTGGGTGAGCCATGGAACTTCGCAATTCTGCTACTGAGTTCGGAACAGCGTATGCATCTAACCGATGGTTTACTTGATCGTATAGAAGTTCCGGTTGCCTAGCACTAGAAGCATGCTACGATTGGTCGTGCTTGCTATATAAACTGTGACGCGCTGACCGACAACAATGGCGGCTCCTGTCTGGACTCAAAATGTTCCAAGGTGGTAATGAGAACCTCTATGTACATAAAGCCCAATTGGGGCTGCTGGCTCATCATACTGTCTCGTCGTCACAGCGACCACTCTAGCGATCGTCCGCGTATGTGGTACTAGGTCCAACGACTCAGAGCTTTTGGTTCTGGCTGCATATGTTGCCTGTGTACGTATGCGGGGGCATGGAAGTTGGGCGATTGTTATTGTTGTGGGATGTCGGGTTTGCAACTGAAATTATCTTTTTCTGATAGTGGTGTCAATCATTTTCCGGCGATGATAATTTGCCATTCGAGCTTTGGCCTGAATAGGAGATGTTTGACAATGGTGATGGTAGAGTATTTCGCATGCCTCCGATTGCCAAACGATCCGCTTCGCGCTGTACGTAGAGTCTCAGACGAGCATCGGGACAGTCCGAATGCTGGCCGACAAGCTCCATCAGATCCCGCATGCCACTCTTTAAGATTTCGACTTCAGCTTTGAGTATCTTGTTCTGTCGTTCCACCTCTCGAGCGGTCTCAACAAGCTCCTCTTGCTGCCTTTTCTGTTTGCTCCTGCATTTACTCGCGGCCTTGCGATTCTTCTCAAGGTATACTGCTCGCGCAGACCCTGGTTCTGCGTATTCGGATCCCCGTCTCCGTCCTACTTGTGTTTGCGGCATCGTTGGCGATTGCGATCCAAAACTGGATTGCAGGCTGTCGCATCGGCCCTTTGCCGATAACGGACCGGCCTCGTCGACGAAAGCTGAGAAGTTCGATGGCGCGGTATGGTGCACATGTCCGTCGAATGACATCTTAACGTCAGAGCCAGGTGATGCATGGTCAGCGTCAAAGCGTGTGTTCAAAGGTGAGATCGTCGCAGAGCCACACAGGTCTAGATGGGTGTTGCTCGCTGTGAACATCACAGGTGATGATTGCAAGCCTGTCGTGGATACCCCAAATGCGCTATTCCTGCTGGAATGTGCCCTGAAATCATTGAAGGGCTCGAGGGAAGATTTGTTGCTGTAGTCGTTGTTGTTCAAGGCTTTCCGTTGGAAATTGGACTGGAGAGAATACTGTCGGTCCGACGGTCGCGTATTCGGTACATGGAATCCCATGTAGTCTGCCTGGTCCCCTTGTGAAGCAGCCCAACTATCTCCTGCGTTGTACATCGGCGCGTTTTTCGACGTTGAATCGAATTCAAAGTCAAAATGTAGAGTATTAGCACCCAGGGGTTGGACTCCTAATACAGACGTAGACATAAGTGAGGCGTGGAGGGTTAACAGGTTGGAGAAGGGTGGGGTAGGGTTATTCTTGTAAAATGTTGGGTGTCCCCTACTCGGTTCAATAATAGCAGTTCTCAGTTTCCGCGGACGAAGTTGTCTGGAACCACCAAAGACGAGGCGCTCTTATATGACTACTTGTCCCGCATGAGACTGGACACACAGATTTCTTGAGCATTTTCGGTTGGCTGCTGATCATGATGCAACGGCACAGATTACACGCCAGTAAGGCCTGTCCCATCCATAGCGGAAAGTTGGCCGCTTCGCAGCAGAACATGGGGCAATGGTAGGGGATTCAAGCAATGGCCCATGCGCTCGGGATGCTACGACTTTGCGGCTAAGGTGGGATGTCTCTGCCATCGCAGGCATTTGCATGTTAGCGCTGCGCGAAGAACCCCTTCAGCTGCCGACCGTTTGCGGCGGGCATAGGGTTTGAGCAGGCGTAGCCTAGATCATCTGAATAGAGGGCCGCGTTAGCCAACCTGACCGTGCATGAGACTTCGTGGATTGGGTGGAGCTTGGCAGCGATTCGCCCTACCGGTGAAGCTCGCCGGAGCTAATTAAAACGTCTCCGGACGTGGAGTTCGCCAATTCGCCTAGGCCCAAGGCGACGACTGTAACAGGTGCAGGTTTGTTCCGGGCTGGCTTCCGCGGGACAGGGAAAGGAACGGCGTTAAGGGTCTCGTGGTGGCGGCGGCGGCTAAATATTGCAGTCGAGATGGCTTCGGTTTCCTTGAGAAGGTTCGAACTGACTATGGCGGTCGCTTGCTTCCATGCTGTTGGCTGTTGGGTGATGCTCAGCCGAGCGGCTCATACAAAAGGTTCCTTCCGGAGCCAGTGGGCACTAGGCTAAACTCGGCCAGCGCACCGTTGCAAGCTAATTTTGGAAATGTTCGACCGGTCTTTCTATAAAGCCACACCGTTTCCCTCTTTTGTTTAAGGATGAGTACATGGCCGTTGAAGGAGAATTAATTAATACGTTGCCCATTCAAACCGGCGGCGATTGCTGTGCTCTGAAAAACGGCCCAGCTTCAGCGTTAATCCGGCTGCTAGCTCGCAGGTGTGCGAGTGAGAGGTCTCTAGGCGAAGGGACGCTTGCATTCCTCTGGAAGGCTGCAAATGCATTGCTAGGCCGAGTTTCCGTACCGGTGCCTCACGAAAGAGCCCAGCTCTCTACGTCAGGGGGTCTCCGTAATTCACAAACACGTGCCAAGGAGACCGACAAACCTAGCATATGAGCCACGGCAGAGTCACTTCCGATGTCAAGTCTGAAAAAGTAGCACTCGGACTAGTCGAGTGACAGCGGAGTCTTACACTAGATACTGACAACTTTGGCTGGCAAGTCAGTGATGCCTCTTCACGGAAGTTTCTCGCACCTAGTTCAAGCCCTCAGGATTGCCATTCGACACCTACCGCATAGCTCAGATTCCACAGGCATGTTGCATCCGCCATGTCGGGGAGCTGGTAGTCGTGCGGATAACCCCCTTTAGCGACCCGCATGCTCGGTGAAGATTGCCTCAGCCAATGAGAGAGCCACCGGATCTTTCTTCCATCCAGTGAATCTCGCTCTTTTACGCGTCAACAGTGCCAACTCGTGCCAGTTTGCTTACACCTTCGAAATCGCTCTGTGCCGTCTACTCTTCCTCTCATTTGAACAGGTCTGGGCTTTTTGCTGCTGCAAGCCTTGGCTAGCAGAGAATCAAGAACGATGGTTCAACAGACGCTTAGCTCAGGCACAGCGACTAATGCTAAGCTGGTTCGATGTCTTTCGATCCTTCGGCGGGTTTACACACCAGGGATCTGCTCACAAGGCTCGACCTTTGCAAATGATGAGCCATAAGATTGCAGACCCTTCATGCTTAGTCTTGACCGCATGCAATTTATCCATCTGGGGCAATGGAAACCTCAAGCTTTGGCCTAGACGTACTTGTCCGGGAATGGATGTCTAAGCTCCAACATTCTCCGAAAAGCACAGAGCTTTGAAACCCCTTCAATAGTGAAGCACCCTTGATGCGTTTGACCCTTGGTGCGTTTGAGGTACTACATCTTGGCAATAGACGTAAAAAAAGACCGCTCATGCCATCGCCCCGGCCGCCTGTATCTCCTGTCCGCTGTATTGGCATAGAGGGTCTCTCACGTCTCCAGAGGGCTGCGCGATAGGGCTAAGGAGTCTCTTTCATCATCAGCAACACTTCCGCGGTACCGATACGGTGCTGGCCAAGCAAACCGAAGCCAATTACACAGTATGAGAGTTCTCAGCAGATTATCTATGTTAGAGTTCCTCTACTCCACTGCGCCGCGTAGACTACTCGGCGCATTGCTCCAGCAGTATCGACTCAGGCTCTCCTTCACTACGTCTGCTTATCGATGATATGCACATTGATACGGCTCAATAGCCCTCAACGCTTCCAATTTGATGTGGTACCATCCGTTAGATAAAGCAGAAGAAATGCAAGCACACAATGATCATGCAACTGGAACAAACACTTTACGCTGACAGGACGGCTTTGTGATCCCCTCCTTTGAGCTAATTCGGAGCGGACTCTTCGTGCTTCTGAACCCTGCGCTATTCTGTTGGCTTTGGAGTGTGCAGGTCTCGGGTACCTAACACGCTGACAAGGCCAGGAGTGCACATGTGAGAATCTCTCGCTAGGCAAGGTGTCTACATTCAGCCAGCCAGGCTGACTCGTGCAACGAGAACGAATTGTCAAAGAGTACGCAGTTGTGAGCGGCTCACCATTGACAACCGACAGCGACAGTAACGAGTTGCACATCGCTGTGAGAGTAAAAGGTATTTTTCTCCTTGAACAGTGAGGAGATATAGCAGAAGCCTACGTCGTGGCGAGGACTGGAGTACGCGCTTGAATCCGTGGTGTGCAGAATGTGGTCTTTGCACGTCTCGAGACGCATCGATTTAGGCTGGCTGCTTGTCTCCCGATTCCCTGGACTATCGTCAGCCCTCACACCAATCGCTAGAAATGCAGCCTCTGACTGTGCTTATGCGAGGTGCCGCTCCATATGGAGAACCCCCTTCAGAGACCCACAATCGTCCAGTGGGCAAGTATTGGTTGAATGACTGGAAACCCTGGAGGTACGTAGATGAAAGAGTGGCAAGAGGATTGAACTTTATCATCAGCGGAAGACGGTCCCCCAATGGGGGCCGTTCAACGACGCTAAAACATGCTAGTAGGGTGCAGGGCAGGCCCAATTCGATGATGCGTTCACTGACACTTTGTTTCGAACTTGGCGGTGATTTAGTTGTCGTGGACATGCAGTTTAAAAACGCCATACATCAGCAGTCCACACCTACTCTTTCGGGTAGGTTCGGCTAGTGAAGATGCGAACAATATCGCCTTATTTCGGCTTGTCTCGATGATGCATCGTTACTTGAGCAAAATGAAGATCTCAACGATTGAATGCCTCGACTCTTCACTGGACGCGTTCAAGAAGATTACCTCGAACGGACCTTAGCAAGCAGGACTGCCATCAATCCCTGTGCCGTCTGGATGCGCCAGCACATCGATAGCCATTAAGGTGCACACTACAAGCGTCCGGACGCCTCATCCGCTTTGCAGATGCTACAGGAATCATTATCACGGGTAGCAAATGAACTAAGCTCTTTGGGGCATTTCTCGAGAATGCGCATCACTTGCGAGATGGCAAAGAGTAACCCTACGTGGTTGACGACACCGGTACGCAGCTTGATCTGACTGATGTAAATATATCTTATTCTTTCTGGAAGGAATGGTTAATGGTAAGTGTGGGTGGCATCGCTTCATCATTTCACGTGTTACGATTTGACATTGCAAAAACGATCTCTCTTGATTATATTATACAAATATCATGCTTGTACTTGGGGCTAGAGCTTTGAGTATCTCATTTCTTCCTGACTAAGTTCAGTAGGCCCAGGAAATGGTCCGGTCCGTTGTTTGCCTGTTCTTTTCTACGCACCATGAGACGCATTGCTGTCTCTTTGGCTGGGATCCCATGTGCTTTTTCCTTCGACCCTAAAGCAACCTTGATATCTCCTGTCAATTCATGCTCCATAACGTTGTGTGAGTCTGCAGCCCGTGATAAAGCTCTGTGCTCTGGCTCTGACCCAAGTGCTAGCATTGATGGGGTCGACTGGATGGCCCTATATCTCTTGTCCAGACCGACAGGCTTGGGTGAAAGGGCTGATGAATCGGGTTCTGTTAGATTTGGTGACTCTAAACTTGGAGATGCCAAATATACTTCGATTCCTTTTTTAAGGAACAGATTGCCTGTGACCGGCTTGTGAGTCTTGTAGACAACTGTATCCGCCATCGCAGACTTTCGTTTGACCGTTCCGACTGGATCAGGAAGTATCTGAGTTCCAGCAGACGTAAAGAGTACCTTCGTCTTGTGACCTGCAGGGCTGCGCTGCGTTTTTTTGTCTTGGCCTTCCTCCCGTTCGACAGCTGCTTGGGTCTTAGGACGATCCTGCGAGGCTGCAGGTTCTATGGTCATGACGCGATCTCGAATTTGGGAAGGCACATCGGGCTTTGGCAATTGTAGGGGTGGCGTGTCTGAGCGGTCGTTCCCTTGATACGTCTCCTCTGGTACATCCCGTGATCTCAACACAGGGTTGTTTTGACGATGATCTAGACCTGATTCTAGGTGGTCGCCGTGCTTACTCTCAAGAGCTTGGCCTTCTGCTTCGAGCCTTGTATCAATCAGACTCAGCACGAAACTCGTAGCAGCAGCCTAGTCAACCATCAGGAATTCACTCTTCGACAGAGGGCTGAGCACATATTACCGCTGTTTGATTCTCAAGCGTGGATTCTACCCTATTTCGTTCGTCTTGCACCTGCCTTAGAAAGGTGTCCACGGTGAAAGTGGCTCGCTCGCGCCCGTTGACCCATCGCATAAAGTTCAGCAAGGAATCGAGCTGTGTCTGCGTGCCACCGAAGATGGCATCATAAGCTGGGCTGGTCTTGACGTTGGTCTGATGGCTTGTAGCCTGCTGTGTGGCTTCCGGATCGTACAGCATGGCTGCAGTGTGTTGTGAAGGCGCCGTCGAAACGCTGAACTCGAGCGAAGGATGATAGCGCAGCATTGTAGAAGCTTGCTTACATCAAGAAGTGAGAGAATAGAGCGTTATGGATAGTGATGCTGATGAAGTTGATACAGCGATTGTGGGTCAAGCTCGAAGTGAAGAAGGAAAAAACCTCGCGTGCGCAAGCGTCAAATTCCCCTCGAGATTCAAGTAGAAAACTTGGGCTGCGCAGACCGCACAAGACCAAAGTTACAACTAAGAGTGACCGAGACCCTTATATAAGAGGAAGTTCGCAAAAAAGAGGCAGTAAGGAAGGTGCGAGCGCCTTCCTCTCGTACATATACTCACCATCAAAGCCTCAGAAGCCAGCATACACACGACTACTCTAGATAACCCCACGCAACGCAGTTTGCTCTCGAGCTCAGCTGCTAGATCCACGTAGCTTCCGTGAACTCTCGCCCTCACTTTCGCAAACCCAGCAGCGCACACCCTAACCCCAAACCAGCTAGGCAGGGTCCTGCACCTTCCAGTCCTCCGCACCCAACCTGCGACAGCTCCTCTGCTCCCTAAAACAATCTCAACTATCGCAAGCAGCTCGATAGGCTGGCTCTCCTATCCGGATTCCCTCTTCACGGCGCATCTTTGTGCGACGCGCCGTTGATATTGCCATCGAGCTGAACGGTGAGATGATCCTGCAGTCAGCGGGGCGTGCAGCTCCGCATCCGTCAATTCCTCCTTCACACAACCAATGATGGGGGCTTTGGAGAAGTGTTCCGGACCATTCGCGAACGCTGACGGGTACACGTCCGCACACACCGTGTGGTGATGCGAGGTGTGGACGGCGAGTTGAGATTGTACCTGCAGCATGTCGACCGTGGACAGAGTGAGGAGAAGCTTCAGCTGAAGAGGGGAAGTCATGTACAGGATTTGTTGAGCGGGAAAGGGAGGATACAAATCCAGCCAGTGGATGTGATGGGTGCAGGAGGTCTAGGGATTGCTGCATGCAGGTACTAAGGGCTAACTCGATTGAGTTTGCACGGGGTCGTGAATTCATGATATGTCTGGGACATAGGTATGTGGACATGCGTGCTTGCTAGATACGTTTTGTTACTGCCGCGTGCTTCAAGCTCACGGTCTTTGTCAAACTCTGCCAGCTTTGCTAGCGACAAGGGCCCTTGAGAGCCACAAAGACACGATGCGACGCAGATATGAGTCTCTATTCCCAAAACCTCTCCCTGCATCTTCCGTCTTCATTCTCACAATGCCTCCCTGGAACCGGTATGATGAGAACAGCCGCAGGAGACGCGTTTCTCGGGCTGAACGGCTAGAATGCAGATTTGCGAAATACCATCGGCAGGCAGACGTGCTCCTCGACGGTCTTGACGTTTGGGAACCAGACAAGCGAATATTGGCTGACTGCAATGTGCGGTACGGAGAGTATACGCACAACCCAGAAGATGCCGTAGAGAAGATTGCCCGGCCGAACGACGTCCTTGTCGCTCTCGACAGGCAAATGAGGGAGTACAGACTCCAGGTTACCCCAGTGAGGAAGTAAAGTCAGAAATGTTGGTATTGATCGGCCGGTGAGAGTACGGCCTGGCAAGGGGATCGTGGTAGCAGCGGCTGCGGCAGTCGGAGAGCCGTCCTTGTACTTCCTCTGGAAATTGTGTGACCCATAGCAGTGTTTACTCGCACAAATGGAAGACACTTTCAATTTTATTTCATCCTGCATCTTTCTCGACCTTGGGCTTGTTCTTTGAGCCTGGCGGACGGCCACACCTTGGCTTAGGTGGTCCTCTAGGCACAGCGATCTGACCACCCCGAGGCGATGGGGCAAGATGTAGGGTGGGTTTCCGTCCTTTCCTAGCTGGAGTAGAAGTTTTTGTAGCATCCTCTTCCTTCTTTGGCCGGCCACGTCCACGTCTTGGATGGGCCAATGGCGCTGTAGGTCTCATGCTTCGATCTTCGCCGAGTTCAATCATGCGAATCATGTCGAGCGTATCCTGGTCCAGATGGTCTCGCTCGGAAAAGATCGGCGACCCCATCCATGTCAACTGAATGTCTTTCTGTGTGCCCGTGTTTGCGAATTTGGATGCAAGCTTCTTGCGCTGAGGCGGCTCTTCTTCTGCCTCCAACATCTCAGACTCGGCCAGCAGTGCACGCGGTGTATGTCTCATAGAAACGCCAACACCTTCCAGTCCCCGATCAGACGCAGCCTTGTTCCATACAAACTGCTGAATAAGTCCATGCTTGGACATCATCACGAAGCCCATAGGCCACGGGCTCCGCGCCATAGCATCCAACGTGCCCTTTGTAGCCTTGAGCGTCGTCACCAACAGTCCTAGAACAGGCTTACCCTTCCAATTTGGCGGTGTTCCTCGAAATGAGCCCTCGAGTTCTCGAATATGACTTGGACTGAGCGAGCATTTGCGCGCCTTGCACTGGATGATGACAGGCAGTGGCTCGCTCAGAGGCGCCAGAACCCAGTGTCCAATCAGGTCGATGCCAGCATCATTTTTTGATCCAACTCTGAGCAAAGAGAAGCCCAGACGCATGAAGGCAAGAGCAGTTGTATACTCATAGTGGGTACCAATGTAGACGGATGATAATGGAGCGAGGTTCGTGCGGTTTACGTATTCGAGGAAAGTTGGGAGAGAGTTATGGCCTTTGTGTCCATTTCTGACGATAAGTCGAGGCAAGTCGACAGGCGCAGCATTCTGGGCGGACGTGGTCGCGATTCGGCGGGGGACGAGGCTTTGCGGAGGAGTTCGGGGGTGCCAGGGGAGGAGCGCTGCGTGTCTGAGCCATGCTACACGGAGGATAGGTCGCATTACGGGGTCGCTTGAGGGGGTGTATATTGACGAAACATGTTTACAAGAAATCTCAACTGGAAGGAGCGAGGATGCGATCAAATCTTCAAAGTGTGAGGGTGAGGGTCGAAAGTCGACAATTCGCGTGGGATTCACGCCAAGTGCGACTAGCTCAGCCCTGTAATCGCGTCCTCCCGCCGCGGACCTGTCAATGCTCTTACCCCACAAACAAGGATATCACGCTCGCCACATTCGATCCGTCCTTCGCAGCCGATCACCTGGAAGCCATACACAGAGAACGAATAGCCACGTCGACCTTCAGATAACTTGCAATGGCCGACATCCTCACGCAGATGCAAGATGAGGTGGACATGGCACGCATAAAGAACCTCACATGACGACATAGCCCCTAACAATCCCCAGCTTCTCAACATCATGCAAAAACAGCTCTTCCAAATCCGCACCCGTGCACCACCTAGCGTCCCCGAAGGCCAGCAAAAGCTCAGCTCTTTCGCCGAGAAGGAAGCAGCAGACAAGTCCGAGAACGCAACCCAGAACTCCACACAACCAACACAGACAAGCGTTGCACCTCCGCCCCTGCCGACTCAGGAGGAGTTCAACGAGGATTTGAAGGACATGGCCAAGGACTTGGTAATCAAGAGTCAGCAGATTGAGTTGCTAACTGCGAATCTGCCAGGTGTGAATTCGAGTGAGGCTGAGCAGGTGCAGCGAATGAAAGAGTTGGAGAAGGAGCTGGAAAATCTCGAGGGCGAGAGGTTGCAGGCGGTCAAGGAGAAGGAGGTGCTGCTCAAGAGAGTTGAGGACAAGATCATGGGTGTTGGGAGGATGCGGCGAGCTCTGAGCCTTCAAAGCGCGTACGACTGATACTATGGCGACCTTGGATGGCTAAACCAACGAGCCCTCGAGCCCAGGTCATCTCAGCATCCCGATTTGCAGCCGGCAGGTGACCCTTGAGCCCCCATCTCTCGGAGGACCTTTTGCAATCTGTATGGGACACAGCTGCATCGGCAATAGATCAGACAGCCTCGATAGTATTGGACGTACCACAGTCCGGAACTTCGGATTTTGGATTAGTCTCGCAGTCTTGTCGACAGGACCCACCCTCTGTCTCTCACGCAAGACTTCACAAGCACCTGGAGCATATTCGTAATGTCACGCTGTCAATCGTATGTTCGCCGGGAGGCGGAGAAGCCCGGTTGGTCTAGCCATACAGAACAGAGTGGAGAAGCAGATGCCATCTACATGGATTTGACGACATTAGTAGGGTCCCGGATGAGAAAGAGGGCACTGCTGAGGAGGCACTTCCTGCAAGACAGGAGGGCCTAGAAAATGGTGGGAGTGAAATCAACGTTTGCTAGCATCCATATGCATGCAAACTCTTCGCACATCACATGCGCACATCGAAGCCAGCTCAGATAGTTCATAACAAGACACACAAGACTTCACTCGGCACCACCTCTTTCACTCGGTTTACTTCACGTCACGTATTGACTGAGCGCCACCTCACAATGTTCTCCAACCCCCACCCCACATCAGTAACCTCAACTCCAAACCATTTGATGTTCAAACGAAGACGCTCCAAATCGCCAACCAAACCGCCAGCCGCACCCGCTCCTACTAAGGAGCACGACTACAAGACCAAGCGAGCCAACATCAGCGCCAAACTCGATCGCGTGCTCCTCCAGATAAGCCTTCACGAAGGAAAGCTAGTGCAGCTTGAATTCGAAGCCACTTCAAGCCTTCGAAACCAGAGGAAGCCGCCCAAAGAAATGGAGCAGAGGGTTATGTTCACAATGAATACAATTGCTTCGGCGCAACAGGATCATCGCGTTGCAATACAGGGGATGCGTGCGTGGACGAAAGGGAAGCATCAGGAGTTTGGCAAGGATATCGAGGCAAGGATAGAGGCGAATCTGGACAGTGTTCGCAGGAAGTTGGGAACGCTGAACTATGGCGACTTGATCGTGGAGGTAAGTGCATAGATATCGCGGCAGAGCGGCGGCTACAGCAGCTGTTCACCTCTGTCTGAGGTGCGCGTTCGAGTGACACGCGACTTCGATATTTGCGTTTCAATGTCCCGATATTCTTACTCTTCAACCATTCAGCTGTTTCTATCGGCGATGAACTAAGCTCAAACATCAATGATGATTATTTAAATATCTCAGTTGTCGGGTGGGTGTATCAAAGTCAAGGGATGCAAGCCTATCGTTTGCCATCAAACCCGCCTCAGAAATAGCGCTGTCACGAGCCACCGCTCCACCAAGCAAGTCCCAGCGTATGATCTTGTGAGGTTTCTCTATCCATGTTATCTGCACACGTCAGTCGACACCCCCGACCCCACACACCAACCATGGACATCAAGTCCGCCGCCCAGCGACACGCCCAGCTCGAGACCGATCTCAACTCGCTCACAGCGCGCATCACTCAGCAAGAACAAGACAACGAAGTGATGAGCAAGATATTGCTCACGGAGGAAAGCGTCTCCAGGAAATTCCTGTTGCAGGCCAGGCTGAGGAACAACCAGAGCGCTGTGGAGAACGCTAGGATACATTTGTGGCGTGCCTTGAAGTCGTTTAGTATGAAGAGTGGCTTTTGGGATGCGGATGTCAAAGCGCAGATGAATAAAGTGACGTTCGAGATGGGGAAGGTTATTAGTGTAGCGGAGGAGGACGGTGAAGATGAGGTTGAGGGGATGTGGAACAAGTCGGCCGAACAGTTGTAGCTTTGACCTATGCAGCTTTTGCTCACTCATACTCTGCCTTTTCCTTTACTTGCTATTGACCGGTCCTTCGACAAATTAACTATCAGTGACTACGTTAAGGAAATTTCCTAAATAGCCGAATTAGTTTGCTTTCCTTCACTCAGGCACTACATAGCCTTTCAAACTCGCCTCACCCCGGGGATTTTATCGTCTCTTACAAACTAAACCGCGCTCTCGAGATGTCTCTAAAGAAAGCTCCGCGTTAGGAACGTTCTGCACAACAGACACCCATGCGTGATAGCCAGAACAGCATCACCCAAGAGCTCGCTAAACTGTGCATGTATAGAACTAGGCTAGACACGTTTCAATGTTCCACTGGAAGACACGCAGTGCTCTTAGAAGACTGTGCTCAAATATCGAAGGAAATTTTGTCTTTCGGCGGCAAATTTGAGCAAGTCGGTCAGATGTTCAGGATTGGGATGATGGCGGAAACGAGGAGAGAAATAGGGTGGTTTGAAGGACTGGAGAAGAAGAGTTGAGGAAGATTGGGAATCAGATCGTTACTATCGATCTGGAAATGCTGAACTTGGAGGTGATGCGTAGTGTAGGAGGTTGATCTGGTGGAGATCACCCGCCACAGTGCAAACGTTTGGACAATATGCTCAATCGCAATAGCAGTCTTTGCAAAATCGAAATGAGTTCTCTATCGCGCGATTACAACTTATCTGCTGCTCGTCTCCCATGGTTACGAAGGTGTTTGCGAGCCGATCCATGGCAATTCCGTCAGCTGGTCAGCTGGAACATTACTCTTTGTCTCAGCATAAACGACAAGCATCATTCTTCTCCTTGATCCGCAAGCAGATCATCCACATACTCGCGCGCCACATGGTTGCACTGAACACCTACGAGAAGAGCGATGATCCTAGCGATCATGAGCGGGCACTTCGAAGGGGGGAGACTAAATCCGCGCGAGCTGCGACACATAAGGTGTCGAAGATGTTGTATGACTGGTCTGACTTGCACCAGGAAACGAGACGTTTGATGATTGTGAAGGTGTAGGAGGCACTGCAAAGTGCTGAGAAGGAGGTATCGCGTATTGTGTGATTAGCTATGGCGAATTTGGAAGGCGCGAATGCCCGATATGAGAAAGCGGAAAATTGACGTTGCTTGTGTAACTCTCAAATTTGTGAAAGGAATCGTACTAGCTCATTCTACCTTTCACAGTTTCCTTAAATGAAAGTGCTCCACAGAAATCAAAGAGTGAAGACAACACTGCTACCTGCGTCGAGAAGTATCCGGCGCTGCCTGAAAAGAAGAGTTCAGGTGATGCGACGCATACGTATAATTGTTCACCTGCACATGTCGGTCGCACATGACATATCTTGAATCCACATACATAATTGAATAGCTACTTGAACAGCATGGACGATTCTTTAGCAAGTGTGCAGATATCTTACCTTACATTTTGGGACTTGATTATGGACGACAACATGTTTTCGCCTCCACTCGAGCATGTGTCTTCCAATGGAGACGAAGAAAATCCATCCTCGCCACCCGTCACAGAGCCGCTGACCCAAGAGATCACGCGAGTGATTGAACACCGCCGGAGGGCTACCATAAAGAAGGCGGACGCACTCAAGAGCCATCTCATGCAGGAAAAGGCCAGAATTAAAGCGCTCATAGAAGTGTACCACGCAGGCCAATGCTTAGACATATCTTTGTACGATCGTATCAAGACCGATGAGGCTTGGTTGCACTGTCAAAATTAAGAGCTTGCGAAAAATAGCCATGTCCAATCCTCGCTCATGTGGGGTGTCATCTGAATCTTCCCAGAAGAGACTTTTCAAGGAGTCTTAAACAGACTTCCTCTGCCTATTGTCTGCATCTAGAGTGAGTCGAGCTCGTCAGCAGCAACGTCCATCGCCCATCATCAAGCCCAGAGCAATCCAAGCTGAAGTATACACATTGTGAAATTGAGTTTTCCCATCGTCTTGAGTATGTGCCGCCAACTCCTGGTATCTTAGGTCCGTGGTATCATACAACGGAATCAAACATTATTCCCACGTCGTCCACGGTCATTCGTTCCAAGCCCATGGCGGATATGATGGATACAACAGTGCATCATCTCCAGTCATTGCTGCGCAACCGTCTGGCTGATTAGTGCTTCAGCGTCTCCTAGGCCTTGCCATTCTTGTGCTTCTCCGCGATGTTTTCAGCCTCGGCATGAATATTTTCTAATATATGATCAGGCAGCACGTCCTTGGCCCGCTGGTCCGGGTGATCAGTCGTAGCCTTCTCCTGCTCCAGCTTCTTCTCGAGTATCTTCTCCTTGGCATCGATGGCCTTCTCGACCTGCTCGACAGCGCGCTCGATCTCGACTTCCATGTCGGGCAGGTCGAATTGCTCGGCGATCAGCTTGCCATTCCAGCGCTGGAGCACCATGACGTCTTCGCTCTCGTTGTTGGTCTGCGCGTGTACGACGCTAGATACTTTGTCCGCGTCTTCCTCGGTCGGGCGGGGCGCTGCGCGCGAGATTTGGCGCGTGGGGTACATGAGGCCGGCGGTGTATGCCTCGTCGAGGGCCCACGAAGAGACTGCCGTAGGCTGTTTGTGCTTGAGGAGAAATGCGAGGTACTTTGATCCGGTGAGTGCTGCAAGGGTTAGCGTCTGATCTGAAGCCTCATGGACTACTTGACATACCTTTCCAATGTGACCAGGCGCGGTACAGCACATAGAAGAACGGCAGGTTGGGTACGACAGGCACCAGCATAAAGGGCGCAGTGAATGGCATGATAATGATGCTCCACATCAGCTTGCTGCGGTGCATGCCCTGGCGCTCTTGCGCCAGCTTGGTGAGGATCTCAGTCACTCTTTCCTGCCTCAAATAGCGTCCTGGGAACAGAAGCTCGTGCTTCGCCTTGCCCTCAACGATCTCTTTCTTCCGCCGATCGGTCAGGGCGGGCAGCGTCTTCAGGCCCCATTCCTCGTACGGTATGCGCTTGAGCGCTTGGTTGCCGTAGAAGGTGACCTTCTTCTTCCAGTTGCCTACTGCCTTCTCGTCTTTCTCCCAGGCGGCCCAGGTCTCGTTGGCCTTGAGCGTAACCTTGTCGAGAATGGAGCGGTCCTTGGGGGCCTTCTCGTGCAGGCGCTCGGCGTAGATCAGCGAGCGACGCGTCGAGATGGGCAGCAGGAAGAGGCGCATCGTGGACTGCCTATTTGGGAAGGAGGTGGGTGAGGTCGCAGGGAAGACGCGTTAGGTAAGCGCGCACAAGGGCGCAGGCGGTGATGCAGGTGTCAAACAAGGGCTTGGTCAGACATGTCTATCCACAGCGAGTAGCGTGGCACTTTTTGTGTGCGTGCCTAAGTGTCTGTCGCAGCGCGTGCAGAGGCGAATCGTGAAATTGCTGGCGCAGCTGCAAGGCTGTGCTAGACTACGGCGGCGATTACATCAGAGTGCGTCGAGCCAGCAGCCAGCCGCTCGTTCCCTGCACGACCATGATTTGTTAGGGCCATTATCCCTGTTTTCAGTCCCAAGCGGGTCGCAGATCAACGACAAGCAATCTCCCTCCCTGCCACGGCCGCGCGCTCCCGGGCCCCCCAACGCTTGAAACGCGCGAAACGTCTGTCAGATTCACTGCTGACCCCTCGTGACCCCGATCTCTCTGCTGCCCGCTGCGGCACCCGACCACTCTGCCTGCCATGCTGTCGTTGCTGCGTACGCTGACCTAATCGCCGTCGTCACTCGCCGCTCCGGACGCAGCTGCCAAGCTGGCCAGAGCCCGCCAACGACATCGCTGACGCGCACCGCACCGCTGCCCGACGTGATTGCGGACGGACGCTGGGGCTGGAGGACGTCTAGTCAGGGACCCGCTTCGTGCGACAACGACACCCCTCGGACCTCGACGCCACCGCAACGCACGCCGGGAATGGCCAGCAAGCCCATGGCCGAGCGCAGGAAGAGCGATCACGGCTCCAATGGCTCCAGCGGCTCCAATGGCTCCAGCGGCTCCAATGGCTTCAACAGCCCCAGCAGCGGGCGCCGGGAGTCGCTGTCATTCCTCAGCCCTAACGACGCCCTCACCACCACCGCCTCGCACCAGAGCAGCAGCTCCACCACGCCCTCGCCCGGCCGCCCCGGACCCCCCATTCGCACTTCGCTGCTGCCCTCGCCCATCCCGCCGCCAACCGCCTCGTCGCAGTCCTCGCACCACCGCCCCCGTTCTCGAATCAGCGTTGTCTCGGCGATATCGCGCGACGACCAGAGCGAGAGCGCCGCCCCACGCAAGAGCCACAGCCAGAGCATCTCGAGCACGCCGCGCACACTGGCGTCCTCCAAGTGCACCAGCTCGACTGCCGCGGACAACCGTGAACGCCAGCGTGCTGCCCGCTCCTTGCCGCCATGGGTCCAGTCCGCCGACGAGGACGAGATAGCCGATGTCACCTCGCTGCTGCTGCCGCGGACGCCTACCTCGGTTCGCCCGGCCTCCCACAACTACATGCCCACGCCCAAGTCCAATGTGCCCGGCCGCAAATTCGACCACGCCCGCGAAGGCGCGCCCGTGACCCTCACCGCACCCGTCGGCGAGAATGCCTCCAAGTGGAAGCAGTTCGCCGCAGCCTCCAATTACGACACGCACGACCGTCCCATCTCCTCAAGGGGGCAGATCGTCGACGATGACTGGATGGCTGCAAACCTGCCCGATCTCGAGAAGCCCTGGGAGCCCATCGACGAAGAGGACAAGGAGGAGAAGCTCAAGGGCTTCTGGATGTTCAGTCCGGCGAAGAGGAGGCGCAAGATGGGCAGATTCCACCGCACAATCATGAACCACCCCATGGTGCCGGCACTGGTCCGTGTCATCGTGCTCACCTTCTCCATCCTGGCTTTGTCGTTGGCTGGCGCCATCTTCCACAAGTCGGATTCGGCAGGCTGCGACAATAACTCGTCGACCTGGATGGCAATTGTCGTCGATGTCGTAGCCATTGTCTACACTCTGTACATCACGTACGATGAGTACACATCGAAACCCCTTGGTCTGCGTTCGCACAACGCGAAGATGTCTCTTATATTCTTAGATCTGGCATTCATCGTGTTCGAATCTGCCAACCTTAGTCTGGCTTTCCAGGCGCTGACGGATGAAAAGTGGGCGTGTAGGGACGCCTCAGAACCGCAGACGTCGTACTGCCCGTACACACGGTCGATTTGTGTACGACAGAAGGCGTTGACTGCAACGCTACTCATCGCTCTGCTGGCGTGGCTAGCCACCTTTAGTATCAGCACCCTGAGGTGAGTCCTCTCACCCCCAACGCGCCAACGTGATGATGCTGACATTGTGAAGGTTGATCCACCGTGTTGCTAGGTAGAACCTGCTACCCTCTGCTGCATTCTCATTCTACATACACACTTGTGTCATCACACATTTCCTTACTTTGACTGATACGTTCTTCTCTGCAGGCATGACGCATACAAGCCGATGCTCCGATACCGCCTCGCAAAGCGCGCTGGTACTTTTGTCCTCGCCCAGACTGACCGTTTCCGTTCTCGTTCTCGCGACTTTGCATCTGTATCTCCTTAGTTTTGATTTTGCATACGCATGGCGTTGGTGGCATACCATGATGCTGTTTCTGTGTCGTTCAGGCCCACCGTGGAGGTCGTGACGGTTGTGGGAGCCCAAGTAGATAGTTCCATAACGGTGTTGTAGCTCCAGCACGCCTCAAATACAATGCTCTGACCAGGCATTTTCTTCTGCAAGACGACGGACCTTGGCACCCTCCCGGCTTCAAATCTACAATTCCCTGTTCGCATCCTCCAGCCTCTCCCTCCCCCACATCACCGGCCCATCATCTCCATACACCGGATCCCTCTCGAACCATGCCACCCTCCCAACCGCCTCGGACTTGTCTCCCTCTCCCGCCTCGCCGTAGCACATATCCCAGCTGCACCCCTTGGGATACGACCCCACCATCTCAAACCCCCCCTCCACATCCTCCAGCAATCGATGCGCGACCCCCGCCGGCACAATCATCACGTCCCCGATGCTGACATCCTGCTCCACGCGCCCGGGATTCGCATCGCCGCCGAACAGCAGCCGCGCGCGGCCCCGGATCACACACAGGATCTCGTGCGTTGTACTGTGGTAGTGGCTGGTTGTGTACATTGTGTAGCGCCACTGGGGGGATGTCCCGTTGCTGGCGAGATGCGACTCCAGGCTGCTGGGCGTGGTGGAGGGCGCGAAGCAGGAGTGGTACGTCAGGAGAGGGTGGCCGTGCGGGGTGGTATTGGGCAGCAGGGAGTAAGAGGGGATGTAGTGTGCTGATGTTCTTAGGGAGGATAGGGGTGTGAGGGAAAGCTTTGGTGGCATGCTGAGTGCTATTGTTATTTGTCTTTTGTGGAGTGGGGTGGATGTTTGATTGAGGGCTTGGGTGCCGAGTGGATTGTGGTAGCGTTTGGTCGCCTGATGGCTGGTGTTTTGGGGTTACGAGGGGTGCTCTGTGAAGTTTATGAGGGTGCTTCGTCCCTGATGTTTTGTATGGGACTTTCATGGAGCCAGTATATCATCGACGTTGATGACCCCGCAAGACGTCATAGCTCCAAAGATTCGATTCCATTGCTCATGCTTCCCTTTGACATCGATGTGGATGTAGTGATGTCTGTTGTGAGTCTGAGCTATTCGAAGCTGCTTGAGATGTTGTTGATGACTGGTGGTCGACTGGAGGTGAGGATCTGTAGCCGAGTACAATGACTCTTGAGACCATGACGACGCGAGATACAACTGGATCTCCACAATCAAAGCCTCAAATACTCATTCCAGCAGCTTAAGCTCAAGATTCTGATACCAGCCTGAGAAAAGCTGACATCGGAGGTGAGCACCCTCTTGGTCTAGATTGAGACAACCCCGGCCCCACTTGCGGTGTGTAAGCGTTAGTGCAAGGCTGAAGTGAAGCCTATCAGCCAAGCTCGGTGATGCCTGAACCATCGAGGTGAATCACAAAACCTCGCCGCACCTTCTCATCACCGCGCCTTCACCACCGGCCTCTCTTCCACTCTTTATTCCTGCACGGCGCCCGCACAGTGAAAGGGTGTTTGCGACTGCAGAGAAGGTCTCTTCCGCGTTTGTGATAGATCGGCCGCCCGCACCGCGGCCTTCGCCTCCCGCACCTCGCACCTACCCTCTCACAACACGACCGCGACCCCACCGTCGACACACCGAAGCTCGCATACACCCTAAATCTACCTCACCATTAAATCCAACACTTTTCGCACACTAAGACGCCCTCATACTGTGCCCCGCGCACGCGACGCTCATCATGGCTGCCGCAATGCCCCCCGTTCCTGCAAAGGACGATGTTAACGCTACGTAAGTACTGCTTTCCATATTCGCTCCTGCCGTGTCTCTCAAGGCGGGTCTCTCAAGGCGTGTCTCTCAAGGCGTGTCTCTCAAGGCTGCCTGAACCACTGTCTGCATCCCACCATCGCCATCTCAATCCGTACCTCCAGGTCCCGCATCCTTACCCGAGTTGTAGCGATGGAACTACATTCATTGTGCATTTGCGGGACGTGGCTTCAGCCCGCGCGGTCACGTCGGACACATTACCGGGACATTGAAGAAGACCTTCCAGAGGCGTGCATGACGTTAGAGCTTTGAGTTTCCCTGCAGGACATCCGACTGACTATGTACAGATGGAAATACCTCGAAGCCGGTGTCGACAAGATTATGACCAACCTGCGAGGTGGCATGGACATGAAGACCTACATGGGTCTGTACACCGCTATCCACAACTTCTGCACAGCACAAAAGGCCGTCGCCGGGTCGTCCTTCGCAGCGAACAACAACCGCGGTGGCGCTCACCTCCTCGGAGAGGACCTCTACCAGCACCTGATCGAATACCTCAAGGCACACTTGGCTGGCGTACAAGCGCAGTCGAAAGAGCACGTCGACGAGGCCCTCCTCACATTCTACATCAAAGAATGGAACCGATACACAACCGCCGGCCAGTACAACAACCACTTGTTCCGATACCTGAATCGTCACTGGGTTAAGCGCGAGATGGACGAGGGCAAGAAGCACATCTATGATATTTACACATTGCACCTGGTGCGCTGGAAGGAGGACATGTTCACTGGCACACAAGAAAGCGTCATGCGCTCCGTCCTTAAGCTCGTCGAGAAGCAGCGAAACGGCGAGACTATAGAACAGTCACATATCAAGTCGGTGGTCGACTCGTTCGTGTCACTAGGCTTGGACGAGGCCGACAGCTCGAAGTCGACGCTGGACGTATACAAGCAGTACTTCGAGAAGCCCTTCCTCGAGGCCACTGCGACCTACTACGACAACGAGTCGAAGCAGTTCTTGGCTGAGAACAGCGTGGTTGAGTACATGAAGAAGGCCGAGGCTCGTCTCGACGAGGAAAAGGAGCGTGTGCCCCTGTACTTGCTCAACGAGATCATGTCACCGTTGATGCGCACCTGCGAGCAGTCGCTGATTACAAACCACTCACAAGCTCTGCGCGAAGAGTTCCAGATTCTCCTCGATCACGACAAGCAAGAAGACCTTGGTCGCATGTACAAGCTTCTTGCTCGCATCCCCGAGGGTCTCGACCCCCTACGCAGCCGTTTCGAGACCCATGTTAGGAAGGCAGGCCTTCAAGCTGTTGAGAAGCTTGCGACTGAAGGCGAGAGCCTGGAGCCCAAGGTTTACGTCGAGGCGCTTCTCGAGGTGCACAATCAGTACCAAGACCTCGTCAACAAGGCCTTCAACGGCGAGTCTGAGTTCGTGCGATCTCTGGACAACGCGTGCAGAGAATTCGTCAACCGCAACAAGATCTGCAAGTCTGGCTCAAACAAGTCCCCTGAGCTTCTGGCCAAGTACACCGACATACTGTTGAAGCGTTCTGGTGCGAAGATGAGCGAGGAGGACGATATGGAGAAATTGCTGACACAGATCATGACCGTGTTCAAGTACATCGAGGACAAGGATGTATTCCAGAAGTTCTACTCGCGCATGCTGGCCAAGCGTCTTGTCCAGACTACATCCGCCTCCGACGATGCTGAGACCAGCATGATCTCCAAGCTCAAGGAGGCATGTGGTTTCGAGTACACAAATAAGCTCCAGCGCATGTTCCAGGACATGCAGATCTCCAAGGATCTGAACGGTGCCTTCAAGGACTGGCAATCGAACAACCTGGACGAGGCTGATCAGAAGGCTGGCGTCGACGCCAGCTACCACATCCTTGGCACTGGGTTCTGGCCGCTTCAACCGCCCACAACACCATTCACAGCCCCTCAGTTGATCGTCCAGACATACGAGCGATTCGCACGCTTCTACAACAATAAGCACCAGGGTCGCAAGCTGACATGGCTGTGGCAACTGTGCAAGGGTGAAGTCAAGGCCAACTACTGCAAGGTTGCTGGGTCCAAGGCGTCCCCCACTTTCCAGGTCTCCACCTACCAGATGGCTATCATGCTTCTGTTCAACGACAGCGACAACGTCAGCTACGACGACATCGCCGAGGCTACAAAGCTCAACAAGGAAACCCTCGACCCCAGCCTTGGTGTGTTCATCAAGGCCAAGGTCCTGCTCGCTCAGCCTGAGGGTGCCAAGCCTGAGTCAGGCACCACGTACAAGCTGAACACTGGGTTCAAGACCAAGAAGGTCAAGATGAACCTGAACATTGGTATCAAGTCTGAACAGAAGGCCGAGGCCGAAGACACGCACAAGACCATCGAGGAGGACCGGAAGCTGCTGATGCAGGTACGTAATTGAGTCGCTCCACGTAAAACCTCGAACCTTTGCTAACCTTGTGTAGTCCGCTATCGTCCGTATCATGAAGTCTCGCAAGAAGATGAAGCACCAGCAGCTTGTCTCAGAGACCATTCAACAGATCAAGAACCGCTTCATGCCCCGCGTCCCGGACATCAAGAAGTGTATTGATATCCTTCTCGAGAAGGAGTACCTCGAGCGCTTGGAAGACGACGAGCTCGGCTACCTCGCATGAGCAGGGTGTGCTGCCTGCTGTTCTTCCGCTGCCTTTGCAGCATTGAGTGCGTTACGCGATTTGATAACGAGCAATGGATTCCTCTCCTCTTTCACGGTCGGCACTCTATCATCATCTGCCCTTTGGCTGCATATTCGGCGTTTGGGAGTAGCGGCTACGTATGGGCATGTGTGGTCGGAAGGGTATTTGAGCGCAAAGGGTGCGTACCCTCCCTCAGCTCAGCGATAGAAGCCAAGGAACGGGCTTAAAAGATGTCAACAGACGATGAGTCCACGGAAGAATGTTTATGTATTCTTTCAAAGCTGGTGTTCCTGCGTGCTTGCGTGAGGGACTTATATGCACGAAGTCCACATGCATGGTACAGATCATCGTCGCTAAGCTCAAATGACGCAGCTATACTTCAACGAGTAACTCAGAAATCAACAGCGCTCGCACAATTTTAGGTTCTGCGAGCTTACTCACGACCGAGGGTATCCCCGCAGCAACCCCTCACCATAGCCGATACTACTACAATGTCAGATATATATGTCCACACCACTATGATTAAAATAGTGGTTACAGCTCGAGTGATACCACGGAGTCCCGTTGACGCACTAATATTGCGGCCTGATCTGACGTCAAATCGACTCTGACCCTCGTCGCGTAGGCGTCTCACTCATTTCACCAACGACCATGCCAGGCCGCCTCGAAAAAAAGATCGCCGTTGTCACCGGCGCATCCTCTGGCATCGGCCGTGCCATATCTCTCGCCTTCGCCTCCCATGGCGCGACAGTAATCTGCTCCGACCTGCGCGAAGAAGCACGGATTCCCGGGCCCTCGGGCGACGCCGACTCTTCCCAACCCAGCACTGTCTCCGCCATAACATCATCCGGCGGGACCGCCATCTTCGTGAAGTGCGACACGACCTCCGCCTCGGACGTGGAAGCGCTTGTCAAAAGCGCAGTGCAGAAATACGGCCGCCTAGACATCATGGTCAACAACGCCGGCATCGCCGTCGAAACAGGGTCATCCCACGGCCCTCGCCCCGTGTGGGAATACGACGAATCCGCGTTCGAGAAGACGCTGGGCGTCAACGTCAAGGGCGTATTCCTGGGCATCAAGTACGCGGCCGCCGCAATGAAAGACCAAGATCCCCACCCCAACGGCGACCGCGGCTGGATCGTCAACCTCGCCTCTGTGTTTGGACTGGGCGGCGGCCCGAACTCTTCGGGCTACATCACGAGCAAGCACGCCGTCATGGGGTTGACCAAGGCGAGCGCCTGGGACTGCGCGCCGCACCGTATCCATGTCAATGCGCTGTGTCCTGGGTACACGCAGACGGCATTTACGGCGCCGATTTGGCAGGATCCCGAGGCGACGCAGAGACTTGAAGCGATGCATCCGTTCAAGGGATTGGGTACGCCCGAGGATGTTGCGAGGGCGGCGGTGTTCTTGGCAAGTGAGGATGCCGGTTGGGTTACTGGAGTGGGATTGCCGGTTGATGGGGGGTATAGCAGTATGTAAGAAGGGGAAATCTTGTGAGAGTGATGGAAGGGATAATCAATGTATGACGAAGAAAAGTGGAGGATATTGAGATTTGATTGAAGGGGAAACGCTATGCTGCATCAGTAATGTGCTATGCCCCTGAATGCCGAAGATGCCTATATGCGATCCTATAATCTTGCGTTCTCGAAACTCGTCCGTGTGCTGTCCTTCCTCGTGTCTTCAAACTTCTCGTTGCTGGCGGTCTTGATGAGCACAGGAGGTGCAGTCTCAAGACCAAGATCAACGACCATCTTCTCCCACCCGATCGCGCACCGTGAAGCTAGCTCCTCGACAACGGCATGTTCTTTCCTCTCCATGGCACGGTTGAACAGCTCGAAGCTGACCCAGCCGTCATAGCCGATCTCGTTGATGATAGCGTTCGCGACATCTTGGACTGGCAGATAGGCACCATATGATGTCTCGCCATAGAATAGTCTGCAGTTCCTGCTCCAGCTCATACGGCTCGGTTGCTCGGCATTGTAAAATGCATGGCCTGACTTTAAGGGGGTTTCCAACCTCTCGGCGTCGACGATCTGGATGAAAAAGATCTTCTCGCGGTGTGGCTTGATCTGCGCCACGAGTCTTTTTATTGACGCGGCGACGATCTCCTCTGCATCCTCGTTGCATCCTGTTTCTGATGTGGGGTCTGCGTATATCCTGCCAAGGATGTTGAAACTATCAAGACAGATGCCGAAGTTCGGGCGGTCGACGAGCTGTACAATCTCCCAGCAGCGTTCCCACTTGTCGCAATATGTGCCCCAGCATAGGCTCTCGTATGCGAAGCGGATTACTGGCTTTTGTTGTAGGCCCATGTCTGCTATTTGCTGGAGGTCGGAGACGATGAGGCTGAGGTCTGACGAGATCTCAGACTTGGGGAGGAACGATGAGGGGACCTGGACAATGTCGGTGCCGAGGACGTGTGCCAGCTCAAACCAGAACTTCATCTCGTCTACCCTTTCATCATGCTTTTTTCGGTCCAGGAGGCCTTCGTAGTGCATGAATGGCTGCAGGCAGATGATCTCGAGGCCGAGGGAATCGCACAGATCTCGTACGTAGGCGGCTGCTGTGAGAAGATCCGGTGCTGACTTTGAGGGCGCAAGGTCGCAAAGGTCCTCGTAGAAGACTTCGATGCCTTGGAGACCGTATTTCGCTGCCATGGCCATCTTGTGCTCGAAGCTGTGGCCAGCGTAGCACCGCCCTAACGACATCGACGAGATACCTGGTCGGCAAACCATGGTGGATAATGTGAATTTAATGCGCAACAAAGGCTAAACAAGAGCAATGACCAGGAAGTTGCTTCCCGGTGTGATGAATGGACGTAGTAAAGACCACAAGGTATTGATGGAGAATACTGTTCTATACCGATGCAAAAAGAATATATTTACGCTTTTGAGGTCGAGTTGGACTGTATTAGCGGCTCTAGACTTTACGCGGACGATGTTCGATGAAACGTCTCTAAGATCATCCTGGGTTGCGTGTTGATAAGATCTCTCGAGTTAGCCATGGGTAGCCGTGCTCAGCCATGGCGATGATTCGCCACATGGATGTGACTTTAAGCGTGGCGTAGCGGCTGCAGTCAAGCGGGCTAGACTCGCGGGGTATATTCGGCTGTGCAAGAATGACGCGCTGCAAATGGCTGGTCGCGTTATTTGACTAGAATGGGCTTTGAAGCTTGGATGCATCGTAGTTGTCGCTGCTGTTGCTATGCGGAGGTGCGCGTTCTGTTCGAAAATGGACCGATCGACAGCTTCAAATTTACTTCATTGATTACGCCCCCAGGCGTGAGTAATCTAGGTTGCGGACACGTCGCCACACTTCTCTGACAGTCCTCTCTTGACTTTGGCGTCCGGTCTCGGTGGCTGAAGGTCCGGCTGGTCTGTAAACATGTTATCAGCGAAATCAGTTAGGCTTGGTCATTGGGCTGCATACCGAATGGCGAGGTATAATCGACTACCCAATTTGACATCTGGTATCAGGCATGTAGCTTCGTCTGGAGGTGGGTTTGCAGTTGTCATCAGGCCTCCTGCCTCGAGCAGAATGGCGACTCCGGCCGCAACGTCCCTGTCAATTGTCAGTGAGTCCAACCGATCGCTTGGCGACTACTCACCACTCCCAACAGCCACCTTCCCACCAGATGTCGAAGGAACCCATCGCAACGTAGGCCAGATCTAATGTCGCGCTTCCAAGACTCCTGACACCGTGCACCATGCCGCCCCTGCCTGACCGTCCGCCAAGCTCAGCTGCCATGTTGACGAAGCTCTCAATCTTGCGATGCATATTGCCGTCCGGAATATCTCGCCTGTCCTTGCCCCATTCGCAGGAGAATACGCAGCCTGCTGGAGCCTTTTCTGGCATTGGTGCAATTGGGTTGCGGATAAGCGGGAGTTTCTGCGTTTCGTTCAGGAATGCTCCGCGGCCAGCGCAGGAGGAGAAGAATTGGTTGATGAATGGGGCATAAATGACTCCGATGAGAGGCTTGTTCTTATGTATAAAGGCGATCGAGACACAAAACATCGGGAAGAGATGGATGTAGTTGACGGTGCCGTCCAGCGGATCAACGCACCACGTAGGGTTTTCATCAATGAGATAGTCACGGCGGACACCCTTTGAGTACGATTCCTCACCAACAAACCTGAGATGTGTCAATAAGAGCAGCTTGTTGCGGCATGCCGGACTGACTTGTGTGAAGGGTATTTGTTTGTGATTTCAGTCTTGACGAAAGCTTCGACGTCCTCGTCCGTTTCGGTGACCAGATCGACAGCGTTCATCTTTTGCACATGCTCATCCTGCGCTTTGGTCCTGCTGCTGCCGTCCATTCTCAGTTGCGCAGCATCCTTCAGCATCTGCCCCGCCCGCTTCCCCAGATCCACGGCGAATGCGTAGATCTCATCTAGCTCTTCTCTCGAAATCTCGGACATTGTGTGGTTGCGTCGCGATATGAAGATGGATGACAGGTGCTCACTGATGACTCCATATTGATGGATCGTGCTGATGACTCGGCAGCATTGCCGTCTCAATCCGCCACTTAGCGGCGGAGATACGCTCGGGAGATAAGGAGGCTGAAGCTGGGGCAGGGTGCATTCAGACAATGCGGCTGCAGTATATCCACATCTCAATCAACACATAAACCCTCCTTTCGGACACTCACAAGCAGCTCAGCTCAAATTGTATCGTGGATTGACCAACGGCTTCGGCTACAGGAGGAAAGTCGCGTTCACTGAGTTCATCCGCTCTGTCAGTTCGATTTTCCCCAGTGTGGGGCCAGGCCAAGCCAGCCTCTTCTACTGCTGGAAAAGAACTTTGCCGGGGCGGAACACTCTTCCGCTCGATCAACATCGGCTTGTGCACCGCGATACTTACTTGCGCAACTACCCTACACAGATATCGACGATACCCAAAGACATTCTAAACATTCAAAGTCATATTCGATCACAATTGGAATACGCTATGGCCAAGTCGATCCTCCTCATCAACGGTCCCAACCTCAACCTGCTGGGTACTCGTGAGCCCGCTACATACGGTTCTACCACATTACCTCAAGTCGTTGAAGCCGCAGAAAAGCAATGCACTGAGAAGTTAATCACGTTTGCGCACTTGCAGTCCAACCACGAAGGTGTGATTCTGGATCGTATCCACGAAGCCCGTGGAAACGTTGACGCCATCATCATCAACCCTGGAGCTTTCACACATACCAGCGTCGCGATAAGAGATGCTCTTTTGGGTGTAGACATCCCTTTCATCGAAGTCCACATCAGTAATGTTCACGCACGGGAATCTTTCCGTCACCGCAGCTACCTAAGCGACAAGGCTGTCGCAGTGGTCTGCGGGTTGGGGATTTTCGGGTACGAGACTGCAATCGAGTATGCATCTAGGCATATCAAGCCGAAGGGGAAGGTGTAGAGAAAAAATAACTGCTAGAAGAATACAGCATCTTATATCAAGTCCTCACTGTCTCCAGGCAGTCAAAACCTTGCGCAAGGATCGCTCGCTTATGGTGGCCCGGCTGTCAGATGATTCCCGCCTTCTCAGAGTCATTCCCCGATTTGTGACGAAGATCACCATCAAAAATTCTAGAATTGAGCAATGTATATGTCCGACGTATGGGCTTGCATCCGAAGTGCGAATACATATGCTGAAATAGTCGTGACCCTACAAACGACCAACAATACCTAGGTACACATCGTTGCCCCAGCACATGATGCGCCGAGAGGTCCGACCAGGATTTCTAGAATGATGCACCGTATCTCTAGGTACTTTACTAGAGACCAAGGTAGATGAATGGGCAGCTGATGCTGGACAAAGGGGTTATTCGCGTAATGGACGAAAGACAGGTGGTGTTTGGGAACGGGAGCTAATTGTGCACGCAGCAAGTAGATTAATATGATCTCTCTATTGCCAATTACACGAGCCTCCCTGACTATGGCAATGGTTCACCGGTTTCTAAGACCGTGTCCCCAGGAGAAAATTTTAAGAATTGTGTCAGTCGCCCCAGCCAGAACGCTAGGCGTCAGCGGCACCGAGTATCGTACCTTTGCAGCACATCAAGCAAGCCAGCACTTGACGATAAAAGAGAATCCGATATGTCACTTCGTGCAAGCTCCCATCATCTGTCCCCCCATTCGTGTACTTCGGCGCTCCTGGCATTACAGTCCACATAAAGTCAGTCTGACGTTCAACCCACAGTTGTGGATTTTCTCTCCAGAAGGGGAGAAAGCCAAGGACACGGCTTGGTGAAAGAGCAGCGCTCATACGCTGCTCGCGTAAGACTGAGGATCGTATCGATGTATTTGAGCGTTCAGGAAGAGATCGCAAGAACTGCATGCAGAGAGCAGCAGCAGAGATTGTAAGGACCAGTGGGTTACTATGATCGGCTCCGTCGCTGGTCGCAATACCTACATCATGCTCTAGGCCGACCAGATCTTGCGTCTCTGGAATATCCCATGAATCCAATCTCGTAGGAGGGAAGACGATGTTTTGCACGAAGCCCGCGGGTGAGGGGACTGCAGCATCTTTTCCCCCAATAAACTTTCCTTCATCAATAGATAGCAGCAAGGTAAGTATGTGCTGTTCCTCAGGAGGGCACCTGAGCATTTCGGATCCTGTAATTTTCGTCTCGTCACATGCCGTTTTAAGAACGGCATTGAGGGCGCTAAAGAGCTCGCCCCACACCCCGCAGAAGCCGCAAGACGGACCCATGCAACTGGGGCTGTGCGGTGGCGGCTGCCCGGCATTACAACAGCTCGACCGCTCGAGCTTCTTCTCTCCTACGCACGCCTCCAGGCTGCAACAACCGCGATATTTTCTGAATATCAGCCCCTTTACGTTCCGTTATACCTAGGAATCACCTAACTTTGTAGCCTACGAAGGAGGGATTTGTTTCTTGGTAGTCCGTCATCATGCCTGCGCCACTTGCGAAAGGTGAGTACAAGCTCTCATCTCCACTAATGCATGTCTCTGCTGTGTAGCCTATCCCCTCTCACATCTCCTCTTTTTACGTTGTGTTACTTGTTCAAATGTCAACCTGCTTGCAGGCCCCGGCTCGCGCTCTCCCTCGCCCAGCTTTCAGCGTAATCACCCTCGATCCCCTCCGCACCGGCCTAACCACCCCTTTGGTACAGGCCTTATAATCGCCGCGTCTGTTCTAGTCGCCGCCGGAATCGCCATATACGAAAGTCCTCAAGTACGACAATGGGTTGACCAATCTCGCCGCAAGATCGCCGTGGCCCTACATTCTCTGGGCGACGACATCCAGCCGCGCCGGCAGAGCGAGTCTTCCGATGACTTTGAAGAGAGGAAGAGAAGACGCGAAGAGCTGATACGAAGAAACCGTAATGAGTTGATTAGGCGAGCTCGTGAGGAAGGCATAGCAGTCGACCTGGACGAGCTGGCCAGGATCGGCACTGAAGATGCCGCGCTCGCTGAGAGACGGTCACCCGCCAATAGGGCGAAGAGCTTTGACGAGCTGGTCGGCAGTGACGGCATGCTGAGACAGGGCGTAACTGCAACAGGCACCGAGTCTACGAACAATGGAGTTAGGAAGCGTGGTGCAGCTGGCTTTGCAGCTGGCGCCGCCGCTGCGGCAGCCATGGCCAATCCCTTCGATGACGAGAACGTTCTGTTCGATGTCGGCGATGACGACGAGGCCCCTTCTCCCAAGCCTTTTATCTGCGAAGAACCTACTCCTCGCTCGCGCTCCGCCACTCTCGAAGCTGGCACACCACCAATCGAGGCGCCCATTGACCCTTCCTCTGCAGTTCCCCTCATCGACCTGACTTCTGAGCCTCAGTCCGTCTACTTGCACCCCGAGACCCATCTGCCATCTCCCGCTGCACCGCTGCAAACATCTGAGAGCGACCAAGCTGCCCAGTCGTTCTACTCTTTCACCTCTTCCAACGACGGCGACGAAGAGTTCGAACAAATGTCAGCCGGTACATTAACACCGCGCTCCGATCGGTCTGGCACCACAGGCGCCTCCGTTGTGCCCAGCCACACCGACGACGTTGCAGTCCTGAGCATGCAGAACGACGCAGACCATGACGCACGCTCAGAAGTTTTTTCTGAAAGTGGCTTCACAGATGCTGGATACAGTGACTTTGAGCTCGGCGATAGGACTGGTGTCATGACGCCCAACTCGTGGACAGATGTCGGTAGCGACAACGAGAGCGAGTGGGGCGGGCCTCAGGGCAACGGCCAGGTGAGCCAGATCCACCAGTAGGCGTTTCTTATTTCCATCACTTTTTCGTGGCAAAAGATTGATTGCAAGGCGTCTTGGAAGATTCACAGGCAGGAACGGGAAGGATACCTACGGCGTTACACGGTGCGGTCTCAATGACACCTTCACATTGCTCCGCACATATCCTTCTCTTCATATCATCACTCTACTTCACCACCTCATCCATATCCGATGTTCCTTCCCCGCTTAACGTTTCGAAGACCTCGTGCCAGTTTACACCGATATTCTCCAAGGCTTCTCTAGCTGCGTTGATTACCGCTTCTACTGCAGGATCAAGGCATCCATCGCCGCCGCCTAGAACAAAGTGCAAGAATTCGGTTGCGCTTGAGCTTGACAGCAGGGCCTCTTGCCTGATCGACGGAGTAGGTTCAGACGGAATAGTACCTTGCATGAATGGATCTTGTGGGCGTGTCATTTGGCTGCTGTCGAGTCCTTGTGCATCGCGGAGTTTGATGAGGTCTGCAATAGAGGGTTCATTGTTGGCAGTGAAGAAGGGATGCAGGGAATCGAAGAGCTGGGAGTACAATTGACCCATATTCTTCCACTGTCTGGACTTCGAAAGGAGTTTGTGAACTCACAATGCCAGGGACGATTGTTTTTTTTTAACACAATCTAGGGATTCTCAATTGTTTGCTGACACGTTGACAGGCTATGGCCTTGAGCCGTGGTCGCTCAGATGGTACGCTACGTCTTCCGATTCATCACATCCTCCTCGATAACTCGGTGAGTTGATACATGACCAGGGCTAAGTCCCCATCCAAGCTCTCCTTCTGCTCACTTAAGCCTCCTCAGGTAAGCGAACCAGTTGTCTAGGCCTTTCATCCCCTTCTCTGCATAATGCCACTGAGGACGGACTCTATGAAAGCCGCTAGATCGCCAAGCCTTACCCTCAACTCATTAACGTCGTGAGAGAGCATACCGAGGATTGTTTCCAAGTGGGTGGTGACTCTGTTCTCAAGACCTTGGATTGTACCATCTATACTCCAAGAATCAAGGGTTGCAGCTCTGAGATTAGGGAGCAGATCTCGATGATCCTTGCTATGGGAGACTGTTTCGTTGTGCGGAAATCCAGTGCCGCTTGACATTGTGGAGATGAAGTAAAGTGAAGTGCCGATAATCATACGAAGGCCTGCTATTAGCAAAATCGTACAGCGAGCTGAGGTGTGCTTAAAATGACGAGTGTTTGTAGTATCTATAAGTGTGGTGAGGTGGTGGTACAGCACTGTGCAGAGGAAATCTCAAACACCTGGTTCGGACCCACGAAATCGTGCAGTAATCTGTGTCGTTTGGATTTAGATTTTCTGAGCTCTAGATGCTGGTCTCCTGGAAGTGCTCGTCCATGTTTAGGTTTACAAACGCCGTCAGACTCTGAAGGTCTTCTGATATGGCGTCTACTGTGCCTGCTAGCAAAGACAGCTTTTTCATCAAGTACCTGATGTCCTCGGCATCTTTCATCGAAGTGTCTCCCAGACAGTTGGTGACCGTGTTCAAGTTTCTGGAATTGGAAGAGCAGTCATGCTTGAGACCTGTGTATTTATCATTGAGATTCCCTCTTTGCCTGTCATACTCCATGACAAAGTGAGCGAGATCGTCATTCGTTCGCTCCTGGAGGTCTTCAAGGCGTGCAATGCGCTGTAATAAGTGGGTAAAGGGAGCCAAGAAGAGCGATGGCGGTGGTGGTACGTTGGGGCATGCCATTTTAGCTCGATGATGATGAGATGCCAGTGAAGTGCTAGTGAGAGCGATAGTGTGCGAAGACTTATGTATTAGTCTGAGAATCAGTCCGTTTGATAGTGATTGGCAGCTGCTTCACCATCAAACGCGTACCGTTGGTTGACGATGTGTGGCTGACAACTCGACAGACCGCATACGTATCTAGGCAGAGAGAAGACTGAAATCACACACGATGTTACGAATGATGCGTCTCTCTATAGTAGCCTCTCCTCTCCTAGTTCTCATTGCGCTTACTCGCTGACTGGAAGCTACTAGGCTCGCCCATAGCGATCATCCGCGTTTCCGTCCTCCATGAAGGCGCTCAGGGCTGCTCTCGAGGATTGCTCGGTCTCCCCATGCACCTGTCTGGCTCCTGAGCACGGTCCTTCAATTTCTCAACACGATCTTGGACTTTCATCATGCACACCTTTGCAATCTCGTGTCTGTTCTGAGTGCGTGTGTCTAATGTCTCCAGCCTTTTTTGGGGTTGGAGAACTTGGCGGAAAGTTCGAAGAGTCTGATGACAGGATTGAGGTCCAGTCTTTTCTCGAGTGCTTCAACATTGTTGATCAGATCCTGCATACTGACGCTTGCAGAGTCAGTGTCTTTCTCTTCGTCATGGCGAGCTTCCGCTGGCTGCTTCTCAGCATGGGTGTTTCCGCTTTGTTGACGATTAGGCATGATTTGATGATTGGCGTTCTTGATACTAGCATGCTCCTTGAAGAGACGGGAGCTAGTTTGGTATGCTTATCCCATCATGGGATGTCTTGGCCATGGCGTTCGTTGGTGACTGTTGGCATATACCGAGATGCCATGTTGCAAACGAAATGACCCTGTGCCGTTTCCAAGCTACGAACGCCAAAAGACGTGTCCGATGAGAGGCTGCCGAATTTTTCTCACAGTTTTTATGCAGGAAACAGTCGAAAAGATGTGTGGATCCACAGAGGCTGTGCATAGCATGATACAGTAAACCATATCTCATCCAAGTTGGTCCTTCTCCGAGCCTAACTTTTTCCATAATCGAAGCACAGAACTGAGTCCACACTCGCCATGGCTCACGAAGTTGCATCCATATCTTCCACAGAAGGCAGTGACCTAGTTAAGAGGCAAGATGACAGCAAGGACCTCTCGGAAGTACTGAAGATAAAACCCCCAAAGCCGAATCCGGAGCAAGTCGATCTATCGATACCAAACACTACAGGGGTTCGTGATAACCGGAAATACCCCGTTCTCAGTACTGCGATCGAACACAGGAACCGCGAAGTAACAGCCCATGAGCTCACAGAGCGAGCCATCGCCATCCGCCAAAGGACGTTACGGACAGACCGACTGCGACGACAGGCAGAAAGAAAGAAAAAGCCAATAATTTCTCCCAGCAAGACGACCTGAGCAATTCACAGCGTGATCACGCGCGCAAGTCCACGGCTCAGTCATCTACCCACGCCCGTCGACTTTCCCTCCACAGCAGCGCTTCCTTTGGTGTCTAAGGCGGTGGATGACTTGTCGGCGTTGTTTGATTGGGATGTCGTGACAAGGTTTGCTGGTCGTGAAGTGAGGCTGTAAGGCTACGAGATGTTTGGGAGGTGTAGTGTCTTGGTGTACCCCAGTATTGACTTTTGCTAAGACATGTGGGATTCAGGACAGATGTAGCATTTTGAGCAGAGACGAGACTGTAGAACTGCTACCTCCATGTTACGGAGGATGATTCACAATGGAAACCTCGCTCGGCCATGCGTACTTTCTCGCCCAGACCTTCAAAGGGTAAGAACACACCATGTTTGCACCTGGAGCCTGAGACTTCGTTTCGCGTCACAAGACCTGCGGTGGAAATCTAACACTGAGCGTTCTGTCTCCTGCACATGTCTTAGATATTCCAAGTCTATCACTACACTAACGATTTAAAACCACGACGACATTTGCTCGACCACAACCACCAAACAAACCCCCATCAGGCAATCACAATGCCATCACCAACCCCCTCACCACTAGCATCACTTAAGAAATCTCACCGCGACTCAGCATCCATACCCACATCCGCGCCAACGCCAACGCTCTCTTTGCCCTATCGGCCCCGTCCCCCAAACGCCCCCACCACCATCCGAGCCCCCGGCCTCGCAACCATACGCTGCGTCACAGATCTCCCTTGGCCTCAACGCCTCGCGCCAGCGCGCGCGCTCTCGAAAGCCGGCGCAGCAATCGAATGCTCTTACCGGCCTTCGTCGCCGAGCATCGAGACGTCCGCGGAAGCACGCGCGCGGCTCGAGCTTGGATGTACGCAGATGATTGCAGAGAGGAGGGCGGAGGTTCGCGCGCTGCAGAGGGCCTATTTTGGGGACGTGTGGGCGGATGCGCGGGAGAGGGAGACAGCAGGGGATACGGGTTAGGGGCCTGCATCGCTGGGTTCCTCTGGGATGGCGCCTGAGGGTCCCAGGTCACTGGCTACGAGGTCGCCGAGCATTGATGAGAGGGGTGCGAGGGAGAGTGCACAGGCGAGTCGGGGGCGGTCGATGTCGTGTGGGAGTTTTGTGTTTGTGGAAAGAGAGGATGGGGAACGTGGTGTGAGGACCTAGGGAGGGTATAGAGCAGGGTGACTCATGCAGACGCCGCGAAGAACGTCAGTGGAAGAGCATGAGTGCACCATGCCGTGCAAGAACAAAGACAGACAGCCGAACATGATACCATCTCATCTCACTCCCAAGCACCTCTCTCCATTCCACACTTCTCCCCTCCACCTCATCCGCCACACTACACCCCTCGAATTGACGGTGCGGATGCGGGCTCTGTGTTGTCGCTGGTCGTTTGGAGACAGCGGGGCGCGTGCTCTGCTGCATGCAGTGAAGTGCTGGTGCGCGATACTCCGGCGACTCGCGGACTTGCTGCTTCATACAACATACATACATACATACATACATACATACACACCCGACCATGTCGCGCCTCACACGCAGAGCCAGCGCAATCCAGCTCCTCTCGCTCAACGCCGAGCAGGCGCAGACGGAGCAGCAGGCGCTGCACGCCGAGGTCAACAGCCTCAAAGACGCGCTGAAGCGGAGTCACACTGCGTACAGCATGCTGCGCGACGATGTGGAGCGGTTCAAGGGTGTTGTACGGACGCAGAACGTTGCGCTGACAGGATTGCGGGAGGAGGTGGCGGGTATGAGGCGTGAAGTCGCTGCTCTGAGAGGCCCACCGGCAGCTGAGAAGCCTGCCAGCACGCCAGCGGAGGGGAGAGGGAGGGATCATGTAAGGAGACGATGAGATGTAGATTGATGGGATATCGACTGCAGGCATATGACCATCTCCACCTAGTCTATAGTCAATATTGAAACCAAATCCTACTAGGCGTCGCGGTGCCTCTCATGCTCTTCCAGCGCCGCTCTCTTCCTTGCGTGTTCGCTGTGAATACCCCAGAGGCACACGGCAATGCCCAACAAACTAGACAGCAGTGTGACGTAGTATGCACGCTGATAGCACTGCAGCCCTTCCTCGCAGCTGCGGTTGCCATCTGGTTCGACCACAGATTCCGAGTCGTACACAGACCCGTAGAAGAGGTTGAAGACATTGCCGCTGACCACAGGAGCCCAGGTCAAGAAACCCCAGTTGACCGAAAAGCCGTCCGGTCCAAAGGTGTCGACCACCACGGCTGGAAGGACACCGAACGTGAGGCCGTAAGCGAGACCGCAGAGGCCGGACACGACCCACAGGTAGTTTGGATTGTCGATGCGAGTCGCAAAGAGCTGGTCGATGGCGAAGACAAAGGCTGCAATGACGACACACCAGAAGCGAGAGTGTCCAAGGCGCTTGACGACGAAGTCGGAGCCAATGCCTGATGAAAGGCGACCGAAGAACGAGCCAAGGGAGATGATCGAGACGTGCCAAAGCTGGCGGTGTGCAATGAAATCTTTGCTCGTAGACTTGTCAAAGTGGCTCCAGAGTGCTTGCACATTGTGGCCAATGTTACTAGACAAGTCAGCACTAGCAAGCACATGCCATCAGTCAGGCACCTACTTGATCGTCATGATGCCAACACCCGTCAACAGGCCCATGAGTATCCAAATCTGCCAGAATTCCGGTTTATACAGAAGCGCAAATCCAGTGATGTCTAGGCAGTGTGAGTGAGAGGACTTCTTGCTAGATCTGCTTGCAGCATCATCCTCGGGATCGATGTCTCCAGGGCCAGAAAGGAGTGAAGAAGTTTCGGTCGACGATCGGCTTGGGTCATCTTCATCTGTTGGGTGTGGTTGGTATATATGGTAGGGGGGGGTATATAATCTACACGTATGGTCCAAAAAAAAAAGAGACAGTACTTACTGACTTCCTGCGGAGGCAAGGCGGTCGCGCTGTACTTTGTGCGATCAGAGTTGGTTCGATGCAGAAGATTAGAGTTTCGGCGAGTCCGCTCGATTGTAGGGAGTGCGCTGTAGCTGGTTCCACTCTTGTGGTCGACAACAATGAGGAAGGGTATTGAAACAAGGACAAGCAACGAGGTCGCTAGCGAAAGCATGGTAAGCAGACCAGAGGTGTTCCCGGGGAAGGCAATGCCGGCAATGAGTGTGTAGAAGAAGGCGCTCAATCCAAACGCTGCCAAGGGGAATGCCGTCGCCGTCCCGCGGTGAGAGGGCCAGTTCAAAGTTGCTACAGACATCAGTAGACGCCGGACGATGGCACATGGCTGGCCTACCTGTTTTCAGAGCAGCCTGGAACGCAGCACAGCTGCCCACTCCAGAAACAAAAGAATAGAAAGAAATCATGGCCACGCTCATGGATGCGGGCCCGCCATCGTAGGCTGTCGAGCGTCAGGTGCATTCAGCTCGGGAGTTGTGTAAGACGAACCCATTTTGATAGGATAGTATCCGAGCACAAGGCAGAACATTCCAATAATGGCAGACAGGCGAGGGTTCACTCTGTCTGTTATGAGGCCAACAGGTATGCCCGAGGCGTACATGCCCATGTTCGCTGCTGTTCCCTGTCACGTGTAAGAAGGACGAGGGCGCTCGACAAAGGCGGCTGGGAGACGCGTACGATGACATTGCTCTGGGTGGCCGAGAGCTGGAGCCTATCGGCAAACTGAGGAGCCCAGGCAGAGTATGCATACTGGGGGGTGTCAGCTCGAAGCAGTGCCAGCGAGAGCGGTCAGAGGGACGACATGCGTTGGTTCCACAGGCCAGCGCAATGGCGGTCGCAGCGACGACGGACACAACGCGCGTCTTCTTGTGCGGCGTGGTCTTGTCCAAGTCGAGCATGGCAGTGGGAGCGTGGAGCGTGGGTTAAGGAGTCGCGGCGGTCATGGAGATTGAGATGGGGAGGGTTGCGCAATGGCAGCAAGTGGGTCGGACAGATAACGGTAATGCTCGGGATCCGAGGGCGGGCGAGACAGGCTGGAGCACGGCAATGTCGAGCAGAGAGACGTGGATATGGACGGGGACCATTGGAACCATTCGAACCACCCGGTGCAGATGGTGAGCAGCAGGAGGCGGCGGCGGCGGCGGCGGCTCAGGGCGTTGTCCGAGCTGCCGGCCCATGTTCGGGCGCGGTTGAGGCTGGACGCTGGCATGTCGGCGGAGACGCGCTGGGCTGCCAAGCCCGGCCAGACGTGGACGTGGGCGTGGACGTGAACGTCAACGTGAACGTCGTCACTGGCCGCGCCTGTAACCTGCATCACCAACCCACCACCAACCCGCGACCAACCCGCAACCAGCCCGCGACCAGCCGGCGACACGCAACCATGGGCGCCGCACTGTCGCTCCCGTTCCTGGCCCTGCCCGCCATGGGCACTGTGAGTGCCGCAGCACGCAAACATGCCTCTCCCCCCAAAATGCTAACGCCGCCAGGTCTGGAGCATCGCCGCCTCCTGCTGTGGCGCGGCCACCTGCAGCGCCGTCATGGGCTCCTGCGGTGGCAAGTGCGGCAACAGCATCGCGACGCGCATCGCCTACGCGCTCATCCTGCTCGTCAACTCGGTCGTCTCGTGGATCATGCTCACGGACTGGGCCATGAAGAAGCTCAGCAAGCTCACGCTCGACTACGTCGACATCACGTGCCACGGCGAGCAGTGCTACGGCTTCGTCGCCGTCCAGCGCATCAACTTTGCCCTCGGCCTCTTCCACGTCCTCATGGCCCTCATGCTCGTTGGCGTGCGCTCCTCCAAGGACGGCCGCGCCAAGATACAGAACGGCTTCTGGGGCCCCAAGATCCTGGGCTGGATCGGCATGATCGTCTTGACCTTTTTCATCCCCAACCCGTTCTTCATCGTCTGGGGCAACTACTTCGCCATGGCCGGCGCCTGTCTGTTCCTGCTCGTCGGCCTGATTCTGCTCGTCGACCTGGCCCACAACTGGGCCGAGTACTGCCAGGAGAAGATTGAGACGTCCGAGTCGCCCGTGTGGACTGGCATGCTCGTGGGCTCGGCCCTGTTCATGTACCTGGCCTCGTTCGCCATGACGGTTGTCATGTACATCTACTTCGCCAAGAGCGGCTGTGGCATGAACCAGGCAGCCATCACGGTACGTCTCTTGGGTGTGCACCACGACTTCCCGCTGACATGCACAGATCAATCTGCTACTGCTCCTCGTCACCTCGGTCATCTCCATCCACCCCGCCGTCCAGAATGTCAACCCCCGCGCCGGCCTCGCCCAGTCTGCCATCGTCGCCATCTACTGCACCTACCTGACCCTCTCCGCCGTGGGCATGGAGCCCGACGACCACCAGTGCAACCCGCTGATCCGCGCGCGCGGCACCCGCAAGGCCACCATCATCATCGGCGCCATCGTCACCTTCATCACCGTTGCCTACACCACGACCCGCGCCGCCACCTACGGCCTGGCCCTCGGCTCACAAGGCAACTCGTACGGCAACGGCTACGCGCAGGTCGGCGCCGAAGACTACGAGCACGGCCTTGTGACCCAGCAGCCCGAGTCGCGCCGCGACATGCGCCAGGCCGCCCTCCGCGCCGCCGTTGAATCCGGGTCCCTCCCTGCCTCGGCACTCGACGACGACGACTCGGAAGACGAGGACGATTCGCCTTCCAAGGCACCCCGCGACGATGAGCGCAACGCCACACAGTACAACTACAGTCTCTTCCACGTCATCTTCTTCCTGAGCGCATGCTGGGTCGCTACATTGCTCACCAGCAACTTTGACGAAAAGGCCATGACCGATTTCGTGCCCGTGGGACGCACCTACTGGGCTAGTTGGGCCAAAATCATCAGCGCATGGGTGTGCTACGCAATTTATGGATGGAGTCTTGTCGCGCCGCTCGTGCTGCCCGACCGGTTTGATTACTAGGAGTACCGGTGTACTGCAGAGTTGGCGTAGTGAATTCTAGTATTGAATGTATTTGTACCGTTCATTGTCGTCAACGTTGGGATGGTGAATATAGGCATTCGTTCGACCCGTCCTCCTCTTCTCCGCGGCGGTGACGGCAGGCAACGTCGCAGGACTCTTGGCGCTGACTATGCACCCACTGTCGAAATGTTTCATTAGTCGTGCACTCTGCACACATGTCTACATCTTGCAACCAGACACTGAGCAGCTTGCGGTCGGATAAACGCCGCTTCGATCCGAAGTGTGGGCAGTTGGGCCAACAATCTTCATGGCTATATTTGCAGTGGCTGGGATGAAGGCATAGGCGGCACATGTCTGAAGAAGAGTGTACTTATAGTCTCAGTGGTATATATATCTACATTCAGTCCCTCCCGGGTCGTTCAGGGCGCACATGTGCTTGCTGCGGCCGCGTCGTCTCACGCTGCATCTGCCGCTTTCGCGCTGTGGCCTCTGCTACGTCTTTTTTCCGCTGCCTGGTGGCAGTCTCGTGCTTCTTTTGTCGCCGCCAGTGCAATGCGTCGGAACTGTAGATGACAGGAAGCATCAGTGCGGCTGAGATTGTGCCAAAGACCATGAATGCGATGTAGATCTTGTATGCGGCTGTGTCGTAATCGCGTAGCGATTCAGCGCCGGGATACGTTGTGTTTTGTCCTACAGAGATGTTTGTGTAATTCGTACTGTTGTGAAAATCCTCTCGCGCGATGATGGGAGGTAAGGGAGGTGTCAAGCTGGCTTGAGCAAGTGTCGCGAACAATATGAGGAGTGTTGTAGTAGCCATGATTGCAAAAGCTGGGCAATACGGATTTCAGGGATAATATGAAGACAGCAAAAGATGGATATAGAGACATATGGTAGACATGTATTATGTGCACGGACTCTTGCCCGCGAAGTCGTGCATAGTTGACCAACAACGCGCCGTGCGTGCGAATCCACAGTGTACGTGTCCTACACAGTATCACACTGACATGGGTTTCGTCGAGGACTCTATAGTGCATGGTACAGTCTGTTGTTGACTACGTACTGAGAATGGCTAAGGACATGCTTGCATCTCAACCTGGAGTATTAGCTCACTACTGCTCAGGGCCCATGTCGAACAACAAAAACTCAGCCGGCTTGTCTCCCACACTCTCAATCTCGATACTAGCGGGTCCCTTGACATTGTCGATGTATGCACCATCGCCCTCACCAAGCACCGTCTCGCCAATCTTGATCTGCGCCCCGCCAGTCTTAGGCTGCGCTCTCTTGCCCATGATAACTTGCACGAAAAGCTTCCTCGGCCCTTGAGCAACAACCTCATGCGTGACCTTCTTGCCCGGCGACAAGATGCTCGCATCCATGCTCAAATCAGCCTGGAGGCCGATGGCATGCTTTTCCTCGCCAAGACGGTCCGTCGACTCCATGATCCTACACAACTTATCTGTCTTCTGCTCATCGGTAAACTTCTTGGTCTCGTAATGCGGGCTAAGACCCTTCTTGTTTGGCTTGGCCCAGATCTGCAAAAAGTGCACCTCGTCGTCCTTATTCCTGTTGTACTCGGAGTGTCTGATGCCCGTTCCCGCGCTTGTGAATTGCACCTCCCCGCGCTTCAGATTCTCCAGGTTGCCCATGCTGTCCTTGTGCTCAAGCGTGCCGTTCACGATATAGCTGAAGATCAGGAACTCGGCGTGCGAGTGTGCGCCGAACCCGGTGCCGGGCTTGACGCGATCTTCGTTGATGACTCGCAGAGGACCCCAGGACTCGTGGCGCGGGTCGTAGTAGGACGCGAAAGAGAAGGTGTGGTATGAGTACAGCCAGTCGTGGTCGGCGTGGCCGCGATGCGACCATGGGCGCTTGGTGATTTTCATGCTTGCTGGTGCGGCAGCGGTGGACATTGTGCGTGCGGTAGGCTTCGTGAGAACGGTGGTGAGGGTATTACGGAAGGAGCTAGAGAACGCCAGGATTATTGCTGCTATTGCGACAAGCGCAGTGAATGATTTGGTAGATGTGAAGGAAGTAGTGGATATAGTCTGCTCTGGCAGTGTAGTGTCTGACATCAGAAAGAGGCGTTCTTGTCAGCCCGGCGGTGCAAGCGATCTTTATACGGATCTGAGTTAGCCAAGGCAGCGATTAGTGAGGAGGTTCTACAGCTAGGCTTGTTCATTCCATCCTGTATTTGCAATGGTGAGTAAGACGTTGCTAACAGCTCAGGCGAGGTGGGGATCCTTAGTGTGCTTAGTGGCTTACTGATCGATGACGAGATTCGTGGGGTGAACTTGTCAGCTGTCTGTCATTGGTTGCAGCCACCGGAAGCGGGTCGCCGTTTGAAATGGATTTCTCGAAAACACCATCATGTTGAAGCCACTCATCCGTCTGCCAATTGTGAATTGCTGGGTTTGGCGAGTAGAAAGAGCTAGTCTGGGGCCTTGACTTGCGAATCTTGACAGCAGAAGCATCATCATTTAGTCGCTAGCGGGGTTCCACAAAAACGTCGAGGTTCACTCGAGTCACATACATGATTGACATGGCTCTTGAGAACTTCGACCCAGAGGCTTTTTTTAAAAAGTGGTCTGATGAAGAATTCAATCCAATCCACAGCGGCAAGCCCCTTGCACGATGTATAGGCGAAGCTTTCGACATACCCCCAACGGATCAATACATCTACCGCGCCCAAGGAGAGACTACGCTGCATATCACTGAGCGAGCAATATCAGGGAAGCGAGCTCATGGCATGCACGACTGGTACCACGATGAAGTAGGGAAGCCTATTGAGCCACAACATCCCGCGTCCGAAGAGGTCACAGCATACACATCCCTCTTCGATCCCTCCAACAACCTGCCCAAAACTCTGAACGGCTTAAAATCCAATTCGAAAGCCAACACCATCCTTAAAAAAGTCGCCGAGCACCTGAGCTCCCGATACCACAACACCACGGCCGGCCTGCTGCCCTCCAAGAAGGACCGCAATCACGTCAACCCCTACCTCAGCCTGTGGACCTACAGCTGTCAGGAGCTAGAATGGTGCGGTCCAATCCCAGCAACAACATACACCGAAATCTCGCACCACATCCTGCCGCTGTTCTACCACCACTTCGGCTGCATCGTGCCGTCATACGCGGCCCTGCACATTCTGGCGAAACTCTCGCAGCCCGCGAAGCCCTCGAAAGAATCCGTGCTGCCGATTCTGGATGTCGGGAGTGGGAATGGATACTGGACGTATATACTGCGGCATCTACCATTACCTGTGCCGGAATGGAAGGCTTTGGATGTTCGGCCCATTGACTCTGGGTTGAGCGAGTACAGGGTCACGTGGGTCAAAGATACAATTAAGATGGATGGCAAGGAATATCTGAGGCGCAATACGAATGGCAAGGGGGCTATCTTGTTGCTAGTGTATCCGCAGGCGACGGGGGACTTCACAGGGCCAATCTTGAAGATGTTTGAGGGCAATACGATTGTTGTTGCGGGCACGCAGAACGGCAATGGGTTCACAGCATTTCAAGATCAAGGGGTTGATAGGTGGGTGGAGAAGAACTTGAAGGCATTTGAGTTGACGCTCAGGATGCCGTTGCCGAGTTTCGCGGGGAAGGACGAGGCGCTTTTCGTGTTTCAGAGGACGAAGACTTGAAGTTGGAGATTGGTGGGATCCGACTGAGCGATGTGGCCGCGGATGCTAGAAGCTGCGGGCAGATGAGGCGGGACTGTTGGTGGCCGGTATGATTCAACAGGGAAAGGTCAGCACAGCAGAAGTGTCGTAAAGGATATTGGCACATCGTGTAGATCCCACAAATATGCAGCTGCACGCTTCTAATCGGCATCAAGTCCAATGCCAGTCGCATCAAGAAGAAAGATATTTTGTGCATGCAAAGCGTTCATTGTGTCGACAGCAGTCCAGTGCCCTCTGATTCATATCATAACAACATATCTACCACTTAGCCTCCTTCCTGGCCAAGAACTGGTTCAATGTAGCAACAATCTTCTCCAATGCAGAAAGGTAGCTCTCAAGCTGCTGCTGGACCTTGGCCTCATCGCTACCGAGCTTGGCGTAGAAGTCCTTCCTGTACGGTGTGGCGCTCATGGCGGCGCTGAACAGCGGCTTGACGACGAACGAGTGGTGGGGCTTGAGGGTGTTCCCGTAGGCGTCGCGGAAGGAGTCGGCAAGCTCCTTGTTGGGGTTCGAGATGTTGTGGCGGAGGGCTTGGGCGGTAAAGTCGAGTCCGCTGTAGGTGTGTGTCAGCGAATGGATTAAGGATTGATGACAGAGACGTACCGGTTGAGCCAGACGAGGCCCTCGCTGGCTGTGTGCTTCTTCTCCTTGAGCTCGTTGAGGACGAGGTCCTGGAGGGTCTCGGAGAGTGTGGGGGCAGCGAGCTGGCGATCACGGATTTTCTGTGGCATATCAGGTACAGTTCCTGGATTGGAATACGTATGATCCATACCTTAACGTTGCCGGACATGTCGTTCTTGACGGGCTTGAATGCTGCGGAACCTAGGACATCTGCAGCATATTAGCAAGGGACACCACTGCAAGCTATTCAGAAGTTGAACGTACCGAACAATGTGGTCAGGCTCTCAGCAGCCTCGAGGAACTCTGTGGTGGAGATAGCATTGTCCTTGGTAGCGTCAACAGGGACGTCCTCCCAGCTCTTCTTGACACCGTCGAAGAAAGTTGCCATGTTGTCTGGTTGTGTTTGTAGGTGATAGAGCTGCTTGAGTGCTCAAGGTACAGGATTTGAGGTGTAGAGGGAAGGAGAAGTGAAGTACGTTGAGGAGAGACAGCTCGAGCAGCACGAAGATGGTCTCGTCTCGTCTAGCGGTGAGCTTCGTGGCTTCCTGCGTGAACGTGGGGCGCTTCGATGCATAGCGGGGCAGCCAGGGTCTGGCTTACAGGGGTGCATGCGCCATCCCGCAAGAGGCATGGTCAGCGATCTCGGAGCTGCTGAATGATTCCGGAGGAGCATTTAATTCGTGCGGCCTTTGAATGTCCGGAGGGGATGGTAGCCTGTACAGCAGTATATAAGAAGAGCTGTTGAAGCTATCACCCTGAAGCACACAATCAACACAGTACAGCTCTCAGCATGCCTTCTCACGTTCACGAAATTGGCAAAGTCCATCGAATCGCCTGCATTCCAGGTGACGGCATTGGCGTGGACATTACGGAAGCAGCCGTCCAGGTCCTCACCAAGCTATCAGAGGTCATGGGAGGATTCCAGTTCGACTTCACCACGTTCGACTGGTCATCAAAGAAGTACCTCGAGCGCGGCTGGTACATGCCGCCTGACGGCATCGAGCAGCTCAAGAAGTTCGACGCTATCTACTTTGGTGCCGTTGGCTGGCCAGACGTCCCAGACCACATCTCCCTCTGGAACCTGATCCTACCCATTCGCAAAGAGCTCAACCAGTATGTCAACAGGCGACCCAACAGGATTTTTGAGGGTACCAAAAGCCCGCTGGAGGGGTGCCAAGTTGGCGACCTGGACTGGATGTTCATCCGCGAGAACAGCGAGGGCGAGTACTCTGGCCAGGGCGGTGTCAGCAACGAGAGTGCACCACACGCCATGGCCACCGAAATCACCGTCTACACACGCGTAGGGACAGAACGCATCATGCGCTTTGCCTTCGAGACTGCGCGCTCTCGGCCAAAGAAGCATCTCATCCTCTGCACAAAGTCGAATGCAATGAGGCACGGCATGGTGTTTTGGGACAAGATCTTCTACGAGATCGCCAAGGAGTACCCAGACGTCAAGACAGAGAAGATGCTTGTTGATGCCATTACCGTTCGCATGGTCTTGCATCCCAAGTCAATGGACACAATTGTGGCGACCAACTTGCATGCAGACATTCTGACCGATCTGGCTGCAGCCTTATCCGGCGGTATCGGTATTGCACCGTCCAGCAATCTTGACCCTACACGAACCAACCCTTCTATGTTCGAGCCTATTCACGGATCTGCGCCAGATATTGCCGGCAAGGGCATTGCGAACCCGGTCGGAGCCTTCTGGAGTGCAGCTGAGATGGTTCGGTGGGTTGGCGAAGAGCAGGGAGCCGATGCTCTCATGAAAGCTGTAGAAAACGTGACGGCAAGAGGTGTCAAGACCAAGGATCTGGGCGGCAGCGAGAGCACCAAAGGCGTTACCGACGCTGTGTGCAAGGAGATCAAGGCTCTGTTTGGTAGCTCCTAGGCTCGCATTAGTACTTCAACCACAGTAACGAACACATACGTACCTGGTCACACCATATCTAAACAAATGTTGTCTCCAGGCTCACTCCAAGAAGACCTTCGGCACCTCTCCCCTCCCCTTCATAACCCTACTCCTCCCCCTCTTCTCTCGCTCATCCTCAACGTCCCTCCAATCGAACCATCCCCGCCAAATCTTAACCGCTCTCCCCTCAATCAGCCCCTTCGCAATCGGACCAAAGTCCCTGCTATCGAAGCTATTCCGCCAATTGTCCCCTTCAACCCACACATGTCCAAATGGTACCACTACTCTCCCCAGCGCGAGCTCCTCCAAACTCCCCCCAACCGCGTCCTCATCCGCCTCCGGCAGCCCATCAAGCGTGTGCGCGCGCCTGAGCCTCACGGTCTCAGAATCGAGCGCATACCCTCTCTTGGGATACACCACATCCCCCGGCAACCCTACGACGCGCTTGATGCTGATTTCCTCAGGCCGGTGCGGTTTCCAGAACGTCACGACGTCGCCTCTCCGAACACCCTCGCCGTCTTTTTGTTCTTGCTCCTCGACAAACGCACGGCCGTCTTGGTATTGTATCTTGGGAGGACGTTCACGCACAGGGGCTATGACGACCCAGTCCTCAACGCCGGTTTCATGTACGGTAGGCGAGAGCGTGGGAGACATCGAGGAGCCGCGGATTACGTCGATGCGGACTAGGTTATCGCGGATGAAGGTTATGGCGCAGAGGCCGGCAACGACATTGGTGCTCCATGCTACAATACGGGCGGTGCGGCGGAGAGTGGGAGATTGCGTCCAGCTGGGTGGTGGTGAAGGCGGAGGAGTTGCGGAAGCTTGTGTCGGTGTGGAACGTGGTGGAGCTTGTCGTGCACGTAGAATGGGAGTAGGCTTCGTTTTTAATGTGGCATACGCTCTTGTAGCTATTCGGAATGGCAATCGAGGATGCATGTCGTGCCCCGCCACTTGGTGAGTAAGCGAGCCCCAAACGTTGCATGAGTGAACAAAGTCCAGTGTGCTTGACGCGATTGTGCCGAGGTCGGCCCATCTTCAGATGGCCTTGCAGAGCCCTGTCACGTGTAGATCAAACTCAATCAGAAAGATAAGATGCGGATAATATGAATACGGATATCAACTGTCTAGCAATATCAAATGGCAGCTTTAATGTACAATGACTGGTACATATCCAGAAATATGCAATCGCTACCGTCCCATCATTCTTAAATGCTCATAAATCACGTCAAATCTAGTTCAGGGCCTTGATGACAGCGTCGGTGTACTCGTATGTCTTGGCCTTGCCGCCGAGATCACCAGTGATGTACTGCAGGAACGTTAGTGGACTGCTCCCTTATTCTGTAGATTAATATCCGTTGGACGTACCTTGCCAGCAGCGATGGTCTTGAAGATAGCCTGCTCGATGTTGGCGGCCTCAGTGTTGAGACCCATGTGTCGCAGCATCATGATGGAGGAGAGGAGGAGAGCAGTTGGGTTGGCGAGCTGCTTGCCGGCGATATCAGGTGCGGAACCGTGGACAGCCTCGAAGATGGAGCACTCGTCACCAATGTTACCGGAGGGGGTAAGACCAAGACCACCGATCAGGCCGGCGCACATGTCGGAAAGAATATCTCCGTACAAGTTGGGCATGACGAGGACCTTGTCATTGTAGGGAAGAGGGTCGGTGACCATCTTCAAGCAGGTGTTGTCGAGTAGCTCAGCGTCAAACTCAATGTCGGGGTACTCCCTGGCGAGCTCGCGGGCTGTGCTCAGGAAAAGACCGTCAGACATCTTCATGATGGTGGCCTTGTGGACAGCGCGGACCTTCTTCCTGCCTATGTCGCGGGCGTGCTGGAAGGCGTAGCGGAGCACGCGCTCAGAAGCCTCACGGGTGATGAGCTTGATGGACTGGACGACGCCATCGACAACAACGTGCTCAATACCCGAGTACTCGCCCTCGGTGTTCTCACGGATGAGGACGGTGTCGACGTTGTCGTATGGGGTCTTGAAACCCTCGATCGACCTGCAGGGACGAACATTGGCGAACAAGTTGAAGGTACGGCGGAGCGTCAGGTTGAGCGAAACGTGACCCTTGCCGATGGGGGTCGCGAGGGGGCCCTTGAGGGCAACGTAGTTCCTGTTGATGCTCTCGATGGACTCGTCGGGGATGACCGTCTTGCCGTCGGGGTTCAGGCGGGGTGTAACGTCGCATGTCTCCCACTTGATCGGCACGTTCGCGGCCGAGTAGATGTCCTTCACCGACTGAGCGATCTCTGGGCCAATACCGTCACCCTCGATGAACGAGACGGTGTACTTGCCGTCGTTGGCCTTGGTGCCCTTGAACTTGGCGACCTCGGAGGGCGCGGAGGCATAGGTGCGGAATGCAGGCTGTGGCCATGTCAGTCAAATTGCCTGCACAATCTCTCGACAGCGCCAGACATGTCCGCGGGCGCCGCCGACTGCAGCGTGAGAGCTCACTTGTGCGAATGCGGGCCGGGCCTGGCGCAGGCATTGGCGCGCGGGTGCGGCGAAGGAGCGAGCAGCCAGCATTTTGACCGATTATGCGTGTCCCTACGACTCGATTGCAGCTACACAGACGCAGTGTAGCAGGTGGAGAGGCTGATGTGGAGGCCGGAGGTGATGGAGGTGCAGGCGCAAAGCTCGGGAGCAGAAAGAAAGCTCCGCAGCGCCAAGAACAGACGTCTTTCTGCTGCAGCTAGCATTCACCCGAATACCACAACTTCATCATTCATGAACGACACTGGCAGGTGTCTGAAGGTAGTGTAGAGCACGAAAAAGGCTGCACTGCATTTCTAGTTCATAGCTTGTTCAAATGCTGTGCTGCGACTGTTAACAGATCTTGAGATGCACGCCAAGTTGTCACATGTTCAACGTCGACTCGTTCCGGGACATCCTCGTGCTTGCTCCGCAAACGTCCTTGCTACTTCCACCAGCAGGACAAGATGTTCATCGTACTATTGTCCTGTAAAGTGCAATTAAAGCAGACCTAGCATGTAAGCACCTGACCACCACTTCGCAATGCCCGACTTGCACATACTCGGCCAAACACTCGGGGCGCACGCACGGATACAAGCATGCGCATGCAGTGCTTTCCATTGCGACGCTCTTTACGATATCGTCTTCATTGTAGCTTGACGATTACAAAGCTGATCCTTGATCAAAGCCAGGGCCGTTGGCGTTTCAGGCAGTGACGAGCTTCACAATAAGCATGACACAGCAATCCTGCTGACTGCCTCGATACACTTGTAGCGTTTCCTGCGCCTACAGATAGGCTGAGAGCGGTGCAACAGATCAACATGCTCTGAGACCCAAGGGGGACTGCAAGCAGTGCCCTTCAGTATTCCAACGTGTTTCATAGCCAGCATACGGTTTGCGCGAGCTTCCCGCAGCGCCGCCAGGCAGCACAGCACATACCTAACTTTTACTATCACATCAGTTTGCCCTGCTCCAATACATGCGGCGAGCCAGGAGCCCGAGCCGTGGCTGAGGAAGAACAGCTTCGAACATCTACACTTATGGTTGGTCTAAGAATCTGCGGCATATCGAGGCATACGACGTGGGACGTCTGATAGAGATGGCCATCTCTGACCGGCCGCAGCGAAAGAATAACGACGTGTGCTGGGCGCAAAGTCTTGGTCTGTTTGGGTGGTGGATGGGAACTCGTGGTTGGGTGGATGCAGTCAGCTTGACTCTACTCAGTTTTGGAAGCCCACGATTGGAACTCGTGTCGCAGGCGTACGGCATTCTTGCTTAAGGTAGCCTGCAAGTTGATCCGGTGTGCAGTTGCCGCGTCATTTTGTACTGTCCGTGGCCGCGCGTTTGGCAGGCAACCAGAACTGCACCTCTGGGCGCACATCGAAGTTCGAATGCTGCAGTCTCGCTGGATACTTGGGCTGGGCCCGTAGTCTAGGCATGCGGGCTTGCGCATGTTGGGTACGACATTCGAGTATCCGGTGCGCTTGGCGGGGACTGATGTTAGTTTCGCAAGCAGGATCAGCGGGCACAGTGGAGGGTGGCAGACGTTGTGTGGCTGAAGATGGAGAGAAAGCGCATGTGTAAGATCTCAATTCTGTTAGCCACCAATAGAACAGGCGTGAAGTGCGCGCGGAGCCGCCGCAGAAGGCATCGAGACCGCAAATGGCAGCTGCTGGTCCAAAGCGCTAGTCTGAGGCCTTTAGACGACAAACAGGCCGAAAGACTACAGCGTTCCTTCGGGCAGACCGTACAAGGTACGGTATCTTGACTGGAAATTGATTGTGATGTCCGGCAAGCTGTCTCGATAGTGTCTCAGCAGCAGCAGTTTAGGGAAACAAAACCGGATGGATAGCAGCCAAGATGGAAGAATCTGTAGAGGCGATCGGATTCCATGGCGATGTTGAAATTGCGCCGCGGCAAGCAGGCGGCCTGGCAAAGCACGCATCGGGCACGCCTTCTTGAGATGGCTCGCTTGAACCAAGGATGACATCAGATTCAGCACTCTAATACCGTGTGGGGGCCGAGAATCAAGGCAAATTGAAGCTGTTGGCGTTTGGCTGGACTGATTTGGAACGCGGCTTCCCCAGCGCCAAGACCGCCATTGCCGTGTTGGCGGCTCTTCCCTGCCTATTTGCCAGAAGTACCAATCTCTCATCCACGTCGTCACGTTGCCGACTTCCATTGCCACGGCTGCAGCAAAGTCAAAATCTCCTGAACCTGCCTCGGAGTTCGGGGGATCGTCTGGCGCATACCTAGAGCATAATCTCCCCGAGACTCGTTCGAGCGCTTTGATGCCGCAATGACATCATGGTTACAGATGGAACTGTTTCATACCTTGAGCAAGCCGGAAGCGATGCAGTCTTCTCCGCCCCTTGATGCACCTGTGGCTCGGGTTTTCCTCAAATGAAGTAGATCTACACCCGTACTTTCGCATCCAGCTGTGGAAAAACGCTCATTGTTTCATATTGGCTGGATCGTCAGTGGCTTGCGCCGCTGTAAATAGCAGCTTAGGCGGGAAAAACAGTGGACTGCCTAAGGTGTACTGTCTGAGCTGCCATCCGCTTCTGAAAGGGCGATTGAACGCCCCAAAGGTCTGGATCTGACGAGACTCAGCCTGAGGAGGCTTAGCAGCTGGTTGGAATGTATTCTCGTCAGTTGTGCACATTTTGCCGCTTGACGCGTAACATTGCGCCATGGGCGACCAACAGTGCACGGCAGCCGCATTCTCGCCTTCATTGTCCAAGCAACGTAAGCGGTGTTAGCATCAACAACTCGTCATGGCCAGAAGACGGCGGTGGTCAGTGAGCTGATCCCCAGATCAAGCTTTCTCATGCAGCTCCTCACAAAAGGCGACGGGTAAGTAAGGAACGCTCCAATCACGCTCTTTCACTGCAGTATGCAATTACCGCAAGCGGCAAGGTGCCGTACTGGAAGAACTGGCTGTGGCGGCGCTAGCCAGTGACCGTACTTGCAGTTACGTAGTAGAAACGAAAGGAGGCGGTGCCATGCGGTGCAGCAAGGGAGTCCCGTTTGTTTGTTGCTGAAGCTTTGGGCAAGCTATGACGCTGTAATGTGGAGCCAAGGCCATGCTGTGCTGCCGATATAAGAAAGAGCCCTCGCCTTGCCTTACCTACCTCTTCCTCCACGACCAAACAATCACTTTCATCAACTCAACCACTTCACTCACTCACCCAAACTTAACCCAATTCACACACTCAACATGCGTTTCTCCACCATCGCCATGATCGCCGGTGCCGGCCTCGCCTCCGCCCAGGTTGAGTCTCTCATCTCCTCGGTTGCCTCCTCCATTGGTGGCGAGATCTCCTCTGCTCTTCCCGGCGGTGCCTCCTCCGCCTTGAGCTCCGTCCAGTCTTCTATCGGCTCCCAGATCTCCTCCGCCAACAGCGCTGCCTCTTCCGCCATCTCCTCCATCGAGGGTGGTGCATCCTCCGCTCTTGCCAGCATCAGCTCTGAGGCCGCTACCGCAACTGGCAGTGCCGCTGCATCTCTCTCCGGTGCTGCCTCTTCCCTCCGCTCCTCCGCCAGCGCGGCTGCCAGCTCTGCTCGCGCCTCCGGCTCTTCGGCTGCCTCCTCCGGCATGGCCGCTGCTACTCAGGCTCCCGTTGCCATGGGTGCCCTTGCTGGTGGTCTTTTCCTTGCTGCCGGTCTTTTGTAAGCACCTAGCATTGTCGACTACACGTCGACGATCAGCTCAAAAGTTCAATAATGGCTCTTTCGAATGGATTACACTGTGCTTTGTCTCGTTTGAGACAAGTACACCCGGGTACGGAACGATACACGGTGTTGGGATACCTCGATCACAATGATCATACTTTTGTAATATGAACTTCATGGAATGTATTCTCGGCTACAACATTAGCTTACAAACTCCAAAACTATTCTCTGATCTGCTGTGACTACTTGTGTGATATGCGACGCGCTCTTGCGCTTCATCTTGCGGAATTGACTTTCTCCCAGATCCTGAGCCATATTATCATGCCGTCCGTCCTTGTTGAAGCATTTCCTCTACGCAGATGATGTGATCCGTCTTATCCGTCCCGCAGGTCATTTCCGATCTTTTCCCATACAAAACTTCCAATTGCCATCGAACGCACTGCCATTGACTCTCTTCCCCCGTTGCCGCAGCTCAAAGAACCTCTTCCACGGCAACAAATCCTCACAAACAGCCACCTTCAGCTCAGGTTTCACGGCATCTATCACCACGCTGATGCTCCTTGGTATGACGTGATGTCCATCAGGGCCGCGCGTCGCGCAAATCTAAGCCTCTCCAGGCTAGCACCGATCACCCGGTTAAGACGGCTGCTGTTTGCAGGCATCTCAATCCACCGGCTACATCCTTGCAGAGAGCATCGAAGGTGTGTGAATCACCCAACAGTCTCGCACGCAAGCCTTTGTCAATTAGATAGTGTTGCACGTTGCAACCATGCAGGCACCAGCTTGGCGGGTGCGGCGGGTGCGGCGGGTGCGGAAACCCATACCAGGAACGATCGCCAGGCAGCATTCAATCCTCGTGCGCATCACGCAACGTCAAAGGATTCTCGGGATACGAGCCCGTCGTGTCAGCAGAGCGCGTCTGCATTTCTTGCACAACGTCACTAGTTTCAAGTTCTTCGCAATGCATCAGATGTCGACCACTGCCAACAGGAGACGATCTCGACATCAAAGCATCACACTGCGGTTGCTGCGACGGCCCGATAGGGATACCTTGAAAGATCGACTACAGGGAAGGGCATGTTATCCGACTATGATAAGACGCGACAGAGCTACATGGCTGTCACTGGCACTGCTTCGCTCGTGGTACCGTGTGCTCTTTCCTCCCAAGCTCTCTCGCTTTTGCCTTCACCTGTACCTTGAATACCTCGTCTTTCTCGCATTCTGAGGTCTTGAAGATGATGGTAAGGCGAAAAAAGTAAGGGTACGGCAAGGACGATATCGTGAAGTATGACGATGTACAAGATCGTATTGCTGCGTATCATGTTGCCGAGCTAAGGCTGCTTGGATCAAAGATAAGAGCGCAAGTTGTTATGACCCTGATCACAATCCAAGTGGTCTTCACATTGCGATTCTGATATGTTTTAGTTACATGTTATCAAAGCACTGTATGAAGCAGATAGCGACATCAACTTCATAGCGGACTAGCTCTACGTATTGGGACAGCTTGTCATCCTTACTTCCTCTGGTCGCTTGGGGTAAAAGTACCCGTCCGCACGCTTCTCCAACTCCGCATTATTTGGCACCCGAACGTCACGCTCGTAACCCTCATACAGAGGCACGGGAACGAAAGCGCGTGGAAGAGGAGCAAGCTCGGCATCGTGATCACCAGGGTATCGATGGGGCTGCACAAATGGGGTCGCTGATCGCGCACGGGTCCTGGGCTTGGAGCAGCAGCACCAGGCGAGGGAAACGATCAGGAGGACACCTACGATAACCCAAGCGATGATTTCGAACTTGCGGGCTTTCCAATAAGCTGTCATATTGGCGTTGCGTCAAGTATGAAAAGGACGCGGTCTCTGCTTAAGAATGCGCGGTGTGGCATGTGTCGGCCGTAAATTGAGGTTTGAGCGACGACTACCTGTCCTAACAAACGCTTGCTTTGGTCGCCAAACAACGCGCTCCAGTGAGCTTGCTGTAGCCTTGCAGGTCCATCGCTGTAAATTTAGTAGAGAACACCATTTCAAGTGGTTTGTCAGAACCCACCGTGGTCTCTCCCGTCGACATCGTAATCACCAAGATGAGCTGGTCTCGAATGGACATATCTAAGCCATGCTAGAGCGTGTAAGATTAAGTGCCACAGCACTAGCCGACTCAAAACAAGGAATACCAGCTGGACTTCTGACATGGCACTCGATATAGATGCAGGTGGAGTGACGAAGATGCTGTCTGAATGTCAGAGTGGCTGTTCAATAGATTCAATCTACCCAGCATATATGCTGACGACAATCAGGCAAACGATATCGGACATAATGGCAATTGACGTGGCGCTTAGCCTACGTGTTGATCGATTACTGTAAACGCAAAATCGGCGAAGAGCCCTTATGTACAAGTGTTTGACGATGAATATAGTCTCATTTTCAGATGGTGTTCTGCCTAACAGCCATAGAAGTTCAGCATTATAAGTACTAAGCCTGTTGAATTGAATTGCACATCTGGCATCTCAGTTGTACTTTTGATTGACTGCTAACCCTAAGGACAGTTTTCATCTTCGACATAATAGTGATCGATAGGTGTTTACTTATCGTTGTGTCAGATCAACTCTTGCACGGCGGAATACACAACTCTTTCATCAGGATTGTTGCATGAACAATTCCTTCCCTTGTCGACGGGACAAATGATCCCATGCAGTCATTTCATTGCCCTTTTACCTACTCGTATCATTCAGTATGTTTGCGACTTGCTGGACCAGGCGTACTTGATGAAGGGTACATTCTAGCATCCACTACCTTCGTGCACGGCGGTCCGACTAACAGAAGTATAGAATTCCACTGTCCAAATTACCGACGATGATTATGGTGACGCGTCTTTTGGTAGTGTAAACAACTCCCACCATCACCCATCCAGCCATCCGGACAGTTGCAGAAATACGTGTACCGGGAGTCATACGGATCATGAGTATGTGGGTCTCCTGCTACCGACCGGTCTTTTGTGCGCGACTCAAGCTGGACACCTGGTTGCGATGGATCACCGGTAGGGAATTGTATGTTAAGTGTAGCCTGTGAGTTACGGTCCTGGTCTTCCTGTGTGCGGGCGATACATCGTTGATATGCTCTGGCTAGTTGTGATTGGAATAGGAAGGGAAGGAACATGACTACTAGAGCGAGGAGGACAAGGATGCTTAGCAACACCCATAATATAATGTGCCTGGTGCTTTCCATTTTGATAATGCTGAAGCTGTGGATGAATGCACGAATAGTATCTGCCAGGACAACTGCAAGACATCCAGATGGGAGCAGTGTTCAGACGGACTGTATATGATATGATGCTTAGTGACAAACAGGACGAGCAATGTCGATTGCTTGACGTTGTGGAATAACCCAGTCCTGGCAACAAACGACACACTTGAGAATTTAGACGCGTGTTATGCGTTAGAGCCACAGCTCCTTGTCCAGCAGTTGACAGTTTTCGCTCGGCGGCCGGACGCATCGACGAACAGCTCGCTCAGGCTGATACCGTGGCACGTTACGCTCCACCCTCCCAGTCTCAATGAAAAGATAGATAAGCATAAACGTGGAAATGACGATCAAGATAGCAGCAACAGTGATAAGAAAATAAATGCTCTAATGTTTCTCAAATTGTACCTTGAGGGTTCTGGGCCGACAATGTGTTGTGTCAAGATATTAGCGTACGTACGGATGTATAGCAGTTCTAATATTTGGCTCGTGTACGCATTGCATGCGGACGGCAAGGAAAGCCTCTTGTACATCGCTGCTGTCTTCTATCATAGCCTTCAATCGGTTGATGTCTGTCGCCGTATTGAGATTGGTTTGCTGACTCTCGCGGTGGGAGGGAAAGGGGGCTTCACAGACTAAGTTGTGACCCAAGTGTGACCTCTAAAAGCTGTGGCGGCGTAGACCGTCATGCCATTCCTTGCGCGTTGGGCGCGTTACGAAGATGAAGCCGATGAGGCTCCAGTGTTGACGAATCATCTCGACCCGCTTGTGGCGACGGCAGTAACAGGGTAGGAAGAACGGCGTACTAGTGGTGGTGCAGAAGGCGAAACAAGGCAATAACTTGACTTGGTCGACAACCTCTTGTGGTACTTCCGCAAGGAATGCCTAGGGTTTAAGGTTCTTGATGTGAAGCGCGAGCACCTGCCATGCCATCAAGTCGATCTGCTCTCTTAGATGCACGTCATGGTAGGCGTCCTGCATATAATCCTCGCAGACATGTTCCTTTGGCTTGTCTTTGTAGTCGGCCTTGAAGAAGAGCCTATAGGCGGCACTTATGAGGGAGGGTAATTACTTTGCCATTCGATGCGCGGCAAAAGCCCGGTGGTAGCGTGGGGCGGCGCACTTTGTTGAGACGCATGCGCTTGGTCCTTGAAGATGGCTTGACTATGTGCATGGCCCCCGCATGCTTCCTCTTCGGTGTCATTGGCCGAGGTTGTACGTCTTGGGCTACAACATCGATATCCGTTTGCAGCGACACCTCCTCGTCTTCCTACTCTGGGTCACTGTCGACGGGCGTGTCAACGCGAACAAGCAGGCCACTCGGGTCACAACACGATCGGACGTCAACGCAGAAAAGGCTCGTCAGAAGCTCTCAGAGCTAATGACCGCGAACATACGACCAAAGAGAAGCTACAGGAGGAGAGCGACGCAGAGGCATCCGCTCGCCATGTGCAGCGATAGGTTGAGGAAGCCTTCTAGGATAAGTACCGCAAGGCTGTTGCGGAGTGCAAGCCCGATAAGGAGGAGCTGATAGATAAGGAGAGTCGATCAGAAGTTCGGGGAAGACAACACTACTGCAGGAATAAAGAAGGGTTTCAAGGTTGCGGTGAAGCTCCACAAGGTCCAGGTTCCAAGCAGCTTCAAGAGGACAAATACGACGCGTCTCTTTCTTTCTTTCAGACCACTGACAGGTTGCAGGGACGCCGATAACGCGTACGAATAGAGTCGTCGATCATCTACTGCCGTACTTCGCAAGCAGGGGTTACTTCTGCCATTCGAGGGCCCATGTGTCATCCCCACTGCGGCCAGCACACTCTTACCCACCAGATCTCGACGCCTTTCCTACGCCGCCAGCGCATCAGATACCCCGTTAGGACGTCGAAGTTCGCTGCGAAAGCGACAGCGACAGCAACAGCAATGGTGCCAGGAGGGTTGTGTTGCTATCTTGCAGACGTTGTGTGCTCCACGTAGCGATGGCAACGCAGCCAACTCAGACATCTTACGCTGGGAGCACACAACTAACCAAGTCGATTGTCGTTGTGACGGTAGAAGTGATGCGCTCGAAAGAAGTTGCGGCTCGAGCACGTGCCGTTGCGGCGCTAGCGCGAGCCACCTACCACAACTGTGGTCTCTCTCCTTCACGGCTGTACTTCCTATTTGCACCTTCATCGCCACTACCCTCCGCTCTGAGCGGCTTTTTCTGCTACTGCTTGTCGGTCTTCCAGAGCGTTGAAGCAGGCTCGCGCTCCCAAGGAACGAGTCGATTGGAACGAACAGCAACGAGCGTCACTACAAGCCGTGGACCACAGCCGGCTGCAATCGGCAAACTGCCAACCAACAAACACTTCATCACTGCGAACTGCGACAGAAGGGCAGCCTGAAGTAGAGAATGTATGGGCTACCGCTAAAGGGAGCAATATGTAACCTATTGTGCCTTTGGCCCCCATAATTCATCATTAGACTCGGCCGGCTGGCGCAATGGTAGCGCGCAGCCCTCCTAAGGCTGAGGCTGTGAGTTCGAGTCTCACGTCGGTCGAAGGTTATTTTTGCTCTTGCGAACTGCAGAGTGCTCAAGCCTCCCGTACTGCTGTAGAACTTTCTTTCTGATCACAAAATGCACGGAAGGCCCAGCTCTTGTGAAGTGTTGACTCATTTCCTCGCTATTATAGATACAGCCTATGGCATGCCAGCCTCGGTACTCGAATAATCCCACTTGGGCAACTTCATAGTGCCGTGCTCATTCAAATGCTTGTGCATATCGTACGCATTCCAAAGCAAATGCGGCTGGTGACCCCATCCCTTCCTCAGGCACTCGAACTCCGCCTTGTCGAAGTAGTCCTGCAGGATAGGCTTGTAGTCAGGATGTGCACACTTGTTGATGATGACCCGGGCGCGCTCGCGAGGAGACATGCCACGGACGTCGGCGAGACCTTGCTCGGTGACGACAACGTCGAGGTCGTGCTCGGTCTGATCGACATGCGTGGCCTTGGGCACGATGCACGATACTCCAGTGGGGTCAATCTTGGAGGGACGGGTCGAGGGCGTGTGCATGATGGAGTATTTGGCAGAGCGGAGGAAGTCGGCTGAGCCGCCGAGACCATTCAGGATGCGTGAGCCCATGACACAGGTCGAGTTGGCGTGGGCGTAGATGTCGACTTCGACGGGGGTGTTCATACTAAAACAGTCAATATAGATCGAATGCTTCCGCAAGGCGTGTGCTTACCCAATGACACCAAGACGGCGGATGATCTCAGGAGAGTTGGAAACCTGCTGCGAACGGAGCAACAGCTTCGGTGCGTACTCCTCCCAACCCTTGTAGAAGCGCTCGAATCCATCGGGCGAGAAGCGAATAGACGTAGCAGTAGCAAAGTCAAGATTTCCGGAGTCGAACAGATCAAGGAAGGAGTCCTGGAGAACCTCGGTCCAGACCTTCAGGTTCTTGAAGTTGGCACCTCCTGTTGCGAGGCCCTCAATGACAGCGTTCGCTATATTTCCAATCCCTGATTGCAAAGGTAGAAGGTTCTTAGGAAGGCGTCCCTTGCTAACCTCGTGTTCCAGAAATTCGATGAGATTACCAGCAATGGCCTTGGAGGTGTCATCTGCGGGAGCGTTGGGCTGTGTCTGATCGGCGTAGTCACTCTCAACGATGGCAACAACCTTCTCCGGATCGACTGGGACGTGAGGTGTACCAATGCGGTCCTCGGGAGACATGACAAGGTATGGCTTTCGGTTGGGCGGCAAATCTGTCATTGTGATGTCGTGAAGACCCTCGTAGTTGGGGCTGGCAGTGTTGACTTCGATGATGATCTTGTCGGCCATCTGGACAAGCTCGGGTGTCGCCCCAACTGACGCACCCGGGATGATGCCACCATCTTCTGTAATTGCTGAGGCCTCTACGATGGTAACATCCAGGCGGTTTTGTGGCTTCTCGAGAGTGTAGAAACCGTACATCAAGTCCACAGGAAACATGCTCAAATGCTTGTCCCAGAACTTGATGTTGCCGTTGTTGATTCCCTTGGCAATATCCTTACCGACCTGGTGCGGCGAGCGGCGATTGATCATGTTGTTTCTCGCCCATCGATTCTCAGTCTCTGCGCCAGACGATGCACCGACGAACAGGTTGTACTTGAGCTTGCCCTGAAGACTGTTCTTCTCGACATGTTCTGCGAGGGCAATTGGGATCTTCCTGAAAGTGCATTATTAGCCTCCCTGGAATTATGACTGCTCGATGCGAGACCAAGTCGCCGCACTTTCTCGATGCAACGTGTGGAGTCGGAGATGTCTCGGCGATCTTGCTCGTCTTCAACTTCTGTTCCACCGTGGCGTACGCTCAGCTCCAAACCACGTCACATCTCCACAAAAGTGACTCCAAATATTCCTCCTCTTCCAAACGAACTGCCTAGTCCTTTCTAATTGAGTCGCTAACGTGGAAAAGAGCTCCACTCACTTGGGGTAACCAACACCTGTGAAGCCAGACCACCCAATGTACGCATCGTTGGGGAAGTGGTGAATCAGATCCTCCGCCTTTGCGATCTTCTTCAGATAGCTGGGCCTCCTGACCCTAGCCTTTAGCGCCGCAGAAACCGACATATCGTCGCTCTTGTCGGTGAAACGTTTGTCGATTGCTCTGCGATCGGAGGTCGGTGGTGGTCCGCGCTCAAGCTCCCTCAGAAAAGGTGTGAGCTCAGCAACGCGTGAGGCTTGTCGAATACTGGTCCTGGAACAAAGAGAACGGGGAGCAAAAAGTCAATTGAGAAGCGCAGGTGGCACTCTAGAGGTTTTAAACGTTTTGCAACAATGACTAAGACTGCTGCGGGCACGCGAAGCCGGAGCGTCTGTGGGCTGATGTGCTGCTTTAGTCGATGCGACCCACTGAGCAAGGATGACCTCATAAGCGGACTCCCGCACGACCATGGCAGGAGCGGCCATGCAGGAACACCGATCAGAAGGTGGGACTGACGTGCGTATGGATTGGTCTTGTATAGGAAGAAAACAAGTTGAGGCTCTTGAGATGTCTGGGCAACGGCTCTTGTGTCTTGGCCGGAAATGGCAGTGGTGAGATGGTGTTGAGGCAGAATGCATTCGAGATGTCCTCCACGAGCTCTGTGGGAATTGGAACCTGCAATTGAAGTTGACACTTGAGCCTCAGACCGCGCGTCGCAATCGAGCAGGTACTCTGGGGTACGACCACACCGTGATTACTCTCTGTTGAGGATCTGCGGTTCGTTACGTAGGCGCAAGGTCGGAGTAGATTCGGCGAAGCATTCGTATCGCCAAAAGCCCAGGCCCCATCAACATGGTGCAACTGTCTTAAGTCGTCTGGAAGGCTAGAAACATATTCTGAATTTAGAGTAGATGGGCGGTCTTTAGCGATGAATTGTACAATTTCTGCGGATTGACAGGGTTTCTGGGCACAACAGTTATATGTGCTAAAACATCCAACTTGTCACGCAACATGAAGACACAGAAAAACCAGAATGTACTTCATCATGTCGTTAAGTGTCGTTGCTACTTCTACAATGCTCGCTTGATTCACAATCAGACCTATGGGCTCTGAATCTTAATAGTAGACAACAGTGCAATGCTCAAGAATAACATAAGAGTCTCCAAAAAGGGACAATAATTGCAAGGAAGCGTCCTGACAGTCTCCCTGTCATGTTGGAGTAAAAATACGTCTTTGATGCAACAAAGTAAGTGGGTATCACCGCACCACAACGCCGTCAATGCAATGCATTCACCAAGCCATAGAGATGAGGGGTTGAAAGGTCCTAGGGGGTTGCAGGATGGCTTCACTGCCGACTACCGCGCCGGCTGCGGTGCGTATGGTCCGGTTGTGTAGTGGCTTGAGGTGGGCATAGGAGACTGATACGCCATTCGTCTGTCTTGTGGGGGGTATGCTTCGAACATGACGCGTCGTTGAGGGGCTCCTTCTCGTAGCGTGCTGTGTCCGGCCTGGCTGGTGTGTGGGAAATGCTGAGAGTTCTTCGGGCTGCTCATGAACAACAGTGTATCTACGGCGTCCTTCTCTGCTTGCTGACTCGGCATTCGAAGGATTCCTGCTCGAGGTGTTGTCGGGGCTCGTTGACTGGCACCCACATCACTGTGGTGCTTTCTTTGTGCTGAACCAAGCAGAGATGGAGGTGGATGTGTGGTGCTCGATCTACGCCTCCTTACAAACTCGAACTCGGAAGCCGGGGCAAGTGCATTGCCACCTGTGATAGATATCAGATTGGCGGCGGCATTTATTGCTGGCTTGTTAGTCAATCGCCAGTATGCTAAGGAGTGTCAGTACAAGAACGTATCACTAAGGTTGCAAGACTCACCTGAGTTGACTGCATGTGACTGCGCCGACTCAGAAGCTGGAGATATCATCATGTAGTCAGAGTTGTCAGAGATAGCGCTTGGCCTTCGTCGATAGTCTGTGGTAGAGGGTGAGCCAAATGCGGCTCGAGAATCACCACCAGGTGCAGAGTTGGGTGATCCACGTTGCGAGTGCACTTCTTCCAGCTCCTCCAGAGACTGCTTCTCCCAGCCATTCTGCACCTTGACCATTGCATATGAGAGACGAGTCTTGAGTTGGGCGGATAGCTCCATATAGGTTAGCTGCATACAGGCCGTGTGTTGGAAGGCTTCACGCACCTCTCCAATTCGAGTGTTTGAATGTGTATCCATACTCTTATTCCGCTTGTGTGCAGAATTTCTTTCCGTAGGACTTGTAGATGACCTGTCACCCTTCATTAACCCATCTGCACTCCTTTTGAAACCCTGAGCGGTAGGGGACACCAGCGACATGGGGATCGCTGTTGTGTGACCGGTTTGCGGCGCGTTCGCAGCGGCTGTGTCGATCTGGGGTGCATCTACTCTTGCGACGTGACCATAGATGCGGCTTGGTGAGGTTGACATTGGCTCTTGCACAGGGTTACTGTAGACTGCTTGGCCATTGGACTTAGACGATGAAGCTACATCTTGATCTGAGGATAGGTTACTCGAGGTCGATGCTAGAGCTGGTCCAGAGAAAGTGCTTGAGATCGTAGATGCTACACTCTCTTGCGATTCGGGCACATCCAATATATGTGGCTTGGCTATATCTATAGAGTGAGCGGCGTCGGTCTCTGTGATGCATGTCGTAAGTGGACGCTCATCGCGATCGTGCTAGAGACGCGACTTACGCATCGTGGCGGCGGGGTAGGGTCCCAATGTGATATAACGCAAGATACAACTGATCCGGATCCAAGAGGTAATACAGGAACAATAGAATAACTGGGCAGTGTACGCAGACAAGGAGCAGATACCCTGATGGCGGGGTGATTGATTGGGAGGGTTGGTCCACGGACGTGTTCTCGGAGGCTTGGGCGCGTGCTGATGAGTTAGGACAAGCCGTTCGCGTCACCCTAGAAAGGACCGAGCCCCAAACAACCGAACAGAGAGGCAGAGCAAAGAACACAAGGAAGCGCAGAGCACCCAGGAGGAGGATTCAGCGGCGCGTCGCGTACAGGTGAAGAGGGGAAGAGTGGTCCCCAACGTCGAGCGTGCCTGAAGGGTGCCGCGCGATCACGAGTGCCCCAGAAAACGCGCGTGCTTATTAGCGGTGGCGAGCTCCCGGCGCGGGTGCACGCGCGAGCAAGTGATTTGACCAGATGCCTGGCTAAGCGCATGCAATGCAGCCGCTGCCACGGCTCGTGAAAGTCTTGCAGCATATGTGCTGGGCCGCTCCTCCAGGCTGCTGCATGTCAGAGCGTCAAGCAGGAGGCGCTGTTTTTCTTGCGTTGTTGTCCGGTTTATGTGTGCCTGAATTACAGACGCTATCAGTCAACGATGCTCCACACTCGCGTTTCCAAGTGATTCAGGCACATGGCAACCACCGTTTCGGGAGTTGGAACGCGGCAGCCGGCGTGAACGCGTGTTTGTGAGAAGGCTTTGAGTTGGTGTCGTGGGACTGTGCTGCCTGCTGACTGACTCTGGCAGATTTCCAAGGTCATTGCGCTGTCCTGTATCACAAAGTCCAGTCACGTCGTCGTTTAGAAGAGCCGAGGTTTGAATTCGAAACAACCAATGCATTCGTCACGTCTCGCCTGCTGCAGCGCTATGTAAATCCTGATCTCATGTACAAACATCTTATCTCCATTTCCAAGGTATTCCGAACATTTGCAGTTCCGTCAAATCATACAAGCACATTTCCGTGACGCCAGTTGCGAACAGGTATATGCGCGACTAAAAAGCGTAGCCAACGCCGCTGGCCTTGCGGTGCGTTAATCCAGTGTTGCTCCATGCTCCTCCACGACCCTCTTCTGCAATTTTCCCACTGGCATCGCGTCTACGGCCTGGGGTACCGAGATCTGAATCGTCGAATTCATAGGGGTTGACGTAGTCGATGCCAGACCTGCTCACTACGCGGGGCGAAACCGCCTTTACAGGTGTGTGGTTGAATTCGCCGGTCTTGCGCACGCTTGTGTACGACTTCTTGTCAAGGCTGAAGGGTGTGTTCTGCGCCAGGCCGTTCTTGACAGAAGAAGTATTGACTGTGTACTGTGCAGTTGCACTCGGGAGGTGATTAGGCTGATTCTTGAGCGAGCCCTTCTTCGGTGAAGTCGCAGGAGAGTTCGAAGTCGAGCCGCTGTTCTTGACACCGGCCGTTGCAGCCTTCAGGTCACCGTAGTACCGCGACTTTGGTGTGTTGCCACGTGAGTGGGAGCGGTTGAAGGTGGCTTCGGTGGATATCGAGGTCGTTGTCTGCGTGCGCTTGAGATTGGAGGGAGGCGGTGTGTTCTTCTTGCTGTCGAAGTTCGGAACCGGAGGAGGTGTAGGATGGGGAGTTGGTGGATTCATGCGCAGAGGCTGAGGGATCATCGGTCGGTCAATCTCATCCTCGACATCTGATACATCGTAAGGAGAAACGGCGGCGTAGCCCTTCTTTTGAGCGAAGGTTGACTGCTTGGGAGCCAAGTAACGAGTATCGTTGCCTTGCTCGTCATCGTCGTCAGGATGAATAATCCAGTTGTCATCGTGTAAATCTTCACGACTGATCCTTTGGAGGGCGATGTCACCAACGGCAGCAGGCTTTTCACTACGGGCGGTCGTGGGAGGTGTGTAGAAGTCCTGGTTGGACGAGGACGTAACATTGTAGTTGTTCCTGTCGTGTTGATGTATCTTCGCCTGCTGTGCAAGGAAGGCTTTACGCTGAGCTAAAGTCTCATTGTCGACACTGTCATCTCGGCGGTAGATGTCATCACGGTGCGCCAGGCTTGTGCGAGACTGGCGAGCGGTCTGGGGTTGCGAGTACATCGAGAAGCGCTCCTTAGACTCACGAGCTGACTGAGGCGTGTGCGGCGAGTAGGCTGTCTCCGAGTCGCTACGAGTATGCATAAACGACATTTGAGTCTTAGTGGGGCTTGGGACGTCGTGCGATAGCAATGGGTCCGACTGCGAATTCCTGTCAACTGAAGTCGTGCTCTGCCCACTCAATCGCTTGTCATTGTCGAGGAAGGGTGTGATAGCGGAGATCGACGAGTTCTTGGCCTTGTGCTTCGACTTTCTGCGAGTCAGATTGTCCTCGAGCGGGTTCATGTCAGGTGGCAGCTTGGAGATCTTCCTGAAGATGACGATGAGGTACATATCGAGGAACGCGGAAATCAAATGAAGTCCTGCCGCAGTCGTCGCAGTCAGCCAGGTTGTGAGGAGGATGATATTCGTCTCGTCATCAGTAGGAAATAAGGTCCTCCAGCGTCCAGTAGTTCCAGCTTCCATTTCGGCATTTCGGCGCGAAAGAAGAAGAGTGTAGACGTAGAAAGGGATGAAGCCAGCGTCGGTGACCAAGGCGAAGAAGTGGTAGCTGGCTGAGCTAGCCGGAGGGCGCGATTTGGGACTACGAACGAGATGGTAGATAGCATACAGGCATGCTACGATATCGACACCGGGCTACACTTGTCAGTCACTTGATCGCACATGTCCAACAATTTCACATACGGGAATCCTCATGATCCACCCCTCAGTGTCCTGAGCACCCTTGATGAAGATGGCACAGAGCAGCAGTCCTACAGCACCAAAGAGACTGCATACACGGAAGAACAGCTGAGTCCATCGCGCAATCTTGATCCAGAGCTTCGTCTTTGGGCTCATGGGCTTGACGTCCGTCTTTCCATAAGGCAGGACGAGGTAGCTATCAGGATGCTTGTTGAAGTCCAGCAGGGGGCCATCACGCTTCTTCTTCGGTGGCGACGGTGGCATGCGACTGGCCATGGTCACAGCCTTGGGGTTGAAGCTGTCCCGAGGGTCGTTCATCGACTGCCTCTCCGGCGCCGAGTAGAGATAGGGCTGCCAGCGGCCCATGTTGGCAATTCCGGCAGGCAAGGAATGAGGGCCTTCCTTGCGCGACCTTCGGAAAGGAAAGTGAGAGCGTTCGCTTAGCAAAGGAATGCTTGCGATGGACGCGTTAGCTGCGCGAGGATCTGAGGAGCTATGTAGTAAATACCTCGTTGCCGGGACAACGCTTGGCTGCGAACTTCCCGCGCGATAGCGTGCCGTATTGCCCATGACATGCTGATACGCGGGTAGGACGGACGTGTTCCTGAATTGGCTGAGCTTGCTTCAACGCTTTCAAGTTCTAGTTCTTTGGGAACATGTGGGGCACCGGCGATACTCGTGCCTTGGTGGAGTGCATGTCAAGGTACGTGCCATGGTTGTCGGTCGTTCTGCGCGCGAAAAGGCCGAGCCGCCCAGCTTTACAAACCGAGATGGCGGTGACTTGAGTAGGAATCGGAGTGGATCTGACATGAAACCTATGCGAATACAGCTGAGTTGTATCTACGACAATTAAAGGGAAGCGTTGAAGTCCATCTTGAGATTCGGCAGATTATTAGTCATCCTGAAGTGTTCGGTTGATGACATCGCACATGTACCTCACTCTTCACAAGATGATAACCAACAAAAGCATACTTCCATCGCCTTACGTCTGTGCCAGCTGCGCTAGGCGTGTATCAGCTCAAGCTGCGCGTATCACACGTGAAGATGGCATACTCCAGGCCCGAAGCCACAGTAGCTTCACCGCATCCCCACCACGACCTTTGAGGAGCATTCCGAAGTCAGCGATAAGGTCTCCACCCATCCAGCGCCATGCACATAGCACTGCAGTACCTCCTCGAAACGGCTTTCGTATAGCCATTATAGGCTCTGGGCCTGCCGGTTTCTATACAGCACATCGCCTCCTACACAAAGTGCAAGATGCTATCGTCGACATGTATGAGCAATTGCCAGTGCCCTACGGCCTGGTCAGGTTTGGTGTAGCACCAGACCATCCGGAGGTCAAGAACTGTCAGGGCACATTCGAGGAGGTAGCGCAGTCGCCGCGCTTCAACTACATTGGCAATGTGCGTGTAGGCCACGACATCGAGCTGCTGAAGATGAAGCCTCACTACGATGCTATGCTGTTCTCGTACGGTGCAGATGAGGACAGAAGACTGGGCATACCTGGAGAGGATCTGAACGGCGTTTTCTCTGCGAGAGCATTTGTGGGGTGGTACAACGGGCTGCCGCAGTTTCAGAACTTGCAGCCAGACCTGCAGAGCGGAGAGCACGCCGTAGTTGTTGGACAAGGAAATGTGGCATTAGATGTTGCGCGCATTCTCCTGGCGCCCTTGGATCATCTCAGGAAAACAGACATTACAGAGCAGGCCATTCAGACCTTGGCAGAGAGCAAGATCAAGCACGTCAGGGTAGTTGGCAGGCGGGGGCCTCTACAAGTAAGTGCTTTTTCCCCACCAGATCATTTCCACGCTGACATTTCGAGGTTGCGTTCACAGTCAAAGAAGCTCGCGAGCTCATGAAAATTCCTTATGTTGCCTTCCACAACATCGATCGATCCTTCTACCCCGCCGAAATCAAGAAGCTGCCTCGAGTGCAGAAGCGCACCGCCGAAGTCCTGCTAAAAGGCAGCATAGCCACACCAGAGGAGGTTGAACGATCATGGACACTTGACTTCTTGAAGGCACCTCGCTCAATGAATGCTGAAGAAGGATCGAATCACCTCTCGTCCATGACGTTCTGGAGGCAGCAATTCCTACCCGATGCCGATCCACTCGACCCCTCTGCACGTGTACAAGCCACAGAAGAGGAAATGACAGTTCCTGCCTCGCTCGCATTTCGATCAGTGGGCTACAAGTCTACGGCTATACCTGGCCTTTCCGATTTAGGCGTGCCCTTTGACTCAAAACTTGGCATCATACCGAACGATATCCACGGGCGAATTGTCTCACCGAGTGTCGGCCCTGGTAGTCTGACTGCTGGTCACATTCCCGGTCTGTACTGTGCAGGATGGGTGAAGCGCGGTCCCACTGGAGTCATTGCCAGCACAATGCAAGACGCTTTTACGTCTGCGGACATTATTGCGCACGACTGGGAGAACAATGCGAAGTTTCTGAACGATTCAAATGGTCCAGACAAGAGCACACACCTAGGCTGGGTTGGTGTGAAGGCCGAGGTCGAGTCCAAAGGCGTGCGACCTCTGAGCTGGGCTGATTGGAAGAAAATCGATGAAGCAGAAAGAGTGCGCGGAAAAGAGAAGGGCAAAGAACGGGAGAAGTTTGCGAGTGTCGCTGAGATGCTGAAAGCTCTCGACGCTTAGGTGATTACTTGAGCAATACGATCTGATCGAAGTTGACGACAGTCGCAAGACAACAGTTGTAAGCAACTGTTGAACAAATTGGCAGGACAAATAGTGATGGAGCTGACACCAACTTGCATGTACCTACCCCGCCCAGTCCTGGCGGCTATGCAGCACCGTTCCATGCTGTCAAGGCAGACGTATAATGATGGGATCATACGCTTTCCTTGTGGCTTTAAACCGGTGGAAGACTATCAGCACCGCAGACAGTTGCGAATACAAGCCTTATAGTGCCAGGTCTGCGATGTTTTCGTAGGAGATTACAGTATACATGCTAGCCATTCAACTACTAGGCACCGAAACATGCCATTAAGGGTGGCAGTCCCGCGGCGTCCCAGGAATAATTTCAAATCGCTTGCTTTGCCCTTGCTCAGTTTGCCAGACAAGCAAAAGACATGTTTCCAGCTGGCGGCTGCAACCCACCCCACATGGATCGCGATCACGATTGTTTTCCGGCTCTTGTTGGCCACTTTGAGGATCCTGCGGCTGGTCGTTAGGCACAGGAGCTCATCACGGGAGGTGACAATACTCCTCAGCAGAGCTCTGGGCATGTATGCTGATGCCACTTCCAGCGAAGACGATTGAGCACGGTCTCAGAGCCAGCCTTCTCATGGTGCGACCGCCATGGAAAATATCATTACTGGAACTGGAACTCTTCTTCTACCATGGGACTTGCACACCAGGCAGCATTCCCATACCCGACCTCACCAAATTTACCCTACGCCGCAAGAGGAATCTATCTAAGCGCAAGAGCTGCAGGGATGTCTTTACTACTCTTACGCTGACGCCTGCATATCTGGTACAGGCGGTATTTACTCTGTATTTGATTGCTCGACGTGCTCGTTCGAACGCAAACATCCGGCGGGTCATGACTCATGAGCCTTCCGATTGTTGTCCAAGAGCGATCCAGTACCACCATATTTGCAGACACGCAATCTTTCAGCTTTCAAACCCAGGCGTAACTGTCGCCTGTATGTATTCAATGCTTCAACTATGGGACCTTCGATGGGAGTATGTCGACAAGAACCAGCTTTGGAGCTTTGAGCTGCACGAAGAACTTGCAGTCGCTGCGACACCGTTGGGTGTCAGCGTAGTACTGTTCGTGGATTCGACCATGTGTTTGGCCATCAGCGCTCATGCCTGCCAGAATGTTGGACCTCTGACCGCAACCAGTTTGTGCTTTGGCCCGCTAAGAGAGTGGCTGGGAACGAGAGACCACAAGGGCACCTTGTTCTTCCGGATGCTGCCACGCCGGCTAAGACAACCCGTGAAAAATCTGGTCACGATGTTTCTGTTCTTTCCTAGAATTACTTCGTCAGCAGCAAGCTCACTGGCAGCCGCGCCACGAGAATTTCCAGCCAGCAGGCAAAATTCAGGTATGCTGCCTACCTCTTTGCGTACTTCACGCCCGGCATCGCACTTTTCACATCCCAGCTTATCGGCTTCTCCTAGGCCCTCAGGCGGCACTCTGGGATATCCGTCCCTGCAGTCACTGCACGTTCAGGCTGCATTCGTACCATACCGCTTTATCTCTGGATGTGGAAGGACCCACTGGCTGACCGGCTGCGAGCATTCTAGATAGTAGAATCCTGATTGCATTCGACGTGTCTGAGATAGCCGTCCTCACGGAAGGGTTTCATGCAGGTGAATAGTTCTTGATGTGCGTTAACGATCAGAGAAGCAACGATAGAGTCTACAGAATGACTGACTACTACTCGTTTCAGAAATGCCAGACAGGAAAAGGAGCATCACTGGAGACCTCCGGGACTCACGTGGAGCATCAAGAGGTGCATGAACGATGCATTGATTATGCTAGATCTACATCGGTGTGCCGGCAAAGGGCACACCAAGATTGAGTCAAATGACATCCATGTTCCTGCAAATCATAGTCTCCAGATATCACCGAATGCCTCCAAGACTTCCCGTCTTGCCACTAGAGCTGCCGCTACCGCCTGAACCTAATTAAGATAGCGCGACTTCTCCGGACACTTGTCGAACTCGCCATGACACTTCTTACACTGCAAACATATCAGTGATGTCTTTACCTTGCCGTAAATCAGACTTACCTCAGGAGTACGGTGGCACACGTGCTCACGGCAGCTCTGCTTGCATCCTTCTTGGCCTCGAGTGTGCCCGTTCTGCATCACGGTCAGTGTTGCAATTCGATGAAACATGTATATGCGTGAGCCTACCTTGAGGCAGAAGTCGAGCATGCCGGTGCAGAAGTTGCAATCGATGGTGCTGGTGGGCGTGTCGCGAACGGCGAGCTCGAGCGCAGCCTGCATAGCTGGGACGGCGGACACGGCAGCGCTGAGGGCGAAGGCGAGCGACAAGATCGTGGTTTTCATGTTGTAAGATGTATGAGCGGTTGTTTTGCTGTTGTTAGGTATTTGAGGGCTTCCAAGAAGTCAAGAAGTCAAGTGAAGATTGATGATAGCTGGGGCTGGAAACGAGTGTGGTTGTCGATTGACAGTGAGCGAGCGTGAATCTAGCGAAGGGAGTGTGGGCGCGCAGTGCAAATGGGAGGTGAGGTTCGAGGCGACACTAGTGGGTCTGTAAACAAACGAGCGTGGAAGAAAGCAGGTGAAGGCGGTCGCTGCTGGCACTCTTTGTCTCCGCATGGCAGTGACGTTGCAAGCTACAACCTCGACAGAACGCAACAGGGCATAGTTTTCTGCAAGCTCGCCTTAATAATATTGTCGACTATGGGTGCGGTGGTGAATGGACATAACTTTTGTCAGGAATGAAAGCCTCGACTGTACACCGGCTGCTCCAGCATCATCTGGCGCCTGCGCAACGCGACAATCGCGAATGACCCAAGAAAATCGAGTCTCAAGGCACCAATCATTTCATTATATCTACGTGGCATCTATCTGAGGTTGACGAGTTCGTGTCGTGCCTGTGACACTTATTGTGATCATTGCTGTTTTCACATGATGAGAGCGTCGCACACTGCGCTTGAGCAACCCCCCAGAACTCAGGGTTGGAAACTTTAAGGGACGGTAGGCAACTTGTATACTTTATGATGGTATCTTTCCATCTTAGAACCGAGTCTGACACAGTTCGCGAAACTGCTACAACCCTCATTGCTTCGACCTCGAAACAGAAGACCAGATCCTCGTATACAATGGCGCAGCGAGAAGGGACGAAACTTGACCAGAATGTACTTCAGGCAAAAATGTCCCGATGACTGCAATACGCGACCCTGAGAATCATGCTCACGACGCTGGTTGGCTACCTTGTTGGGGTCAGGGACGATATGTCGAACTCCGGTTCGTAAGGAGGAAAAAAAGACCCACGCACATATAATAATATCTTCTCAGACACAACCATAACGACAGACACACCATGTTCTCTTCCTTCGTCAAGTTCTTTCGCGGTCGCAGCGTGGAATGCGACTGCTGCAACCACGATATTGACATAGCAGCCCTCCTCGATGATGAAAACGGATCGGAGGAACGCCAGACGATGAAGGAAAAGCTCGACAAGGTTTTCGCTTCTCTTCCATGGAAGAGGTTCAAGCAGAGATACCTGCTACGCAAAGTCACTGCCAGGAAGACCATCAGAGAGCGTTTCAAGCATGTTTACAAGAGGGTTCAACGCACTGGAAAGAAGAGAAGCTTCGAAGTACGCCGCGGGCGATTTCCTCAGGCTAGGAACGCTGTAACGAACACAGTTGAACAAGCAGGTAAGCAGCTCCCGACATCCAATCTCAAAGTCGCAAATACTGACCTGCCAGACGCCTTGAAGTCCGCAGTCCGCCAACTCCTCGCCACCATGTTCGCAGACATCGTGGAGAAAGACCGCACTCTCGCAAAATGGACAGACGAAACCACACAGTGTTTTCTCGTGCACCTAATCTCAGACCTCGACCTTGACGGCTCCTTCCTAACCCGCTACGTGCACCCCTCGCCGCAGATCTTCGACATGGACTTCAACCTCGGCCTCGGCTTTGTATCGAATTGGCTGCAAGGCTCACTCACCAACATCAAGATCTCTTATGCGGAAGGCGATGTCGATCTGCAGATGCCGTTCTGCGTCCTGGAGACTACTCAGAGCAGAGCCAACAAGCGTGCCAGAGCACTGCAGCTCTTCAACCCTGGTGAGAAAGTGGGCATTGCCACGCTGGACTTTGTGGCGCTGAAGAGCGCAAAGCTGGTGGCGAGCGCTGAACATACGTTCGACTTCCTCCGGGTTTCAAGAGAAGGCTTTCGCTGCGGGAAGAAGCTACTAGCGTGGACTGAGAATGATGAAGACGGCCAGTCCGCAAAGGCTTTGCGGAGCGCGGTGCTGACAGTCGTTGAATGGGAAGATTCAGGTGAAGATCCCACGGCAGAGAGCGAAGAGGAAGAGCTGCGTATGGCGGCACAGAAGCCTTTGCCAGACGACAAAAGTGAAGAGCAGTGGGCCAAGTGGGCCAACCCTTCAGAGAAGAAGGATTCCGGCACCATAAGTCGAACTGCATCGCGAAGTTCGAAAGATGTGAAGCTAGACTCGGTGGGAGTTTCGTTCGCTGACTATGAAGGGTATCCGAGGTTTCGCTCCTTGTGATGAGGTCCTCTTACAGTTGCTGCTGTCTTGCGACGTGAGTCAACACACACCTGTATACAACACGTACCAACCTAGATTCCCCTACAATAGAAAATTACAACTCGATAATCTCCTGCACTACGTCCTCCACGACCTTCTTCCAGCTCTCCGTCGGCGGCACAAACCACTCGCTGAACACATCCTTCAGTACCTTTTCGCCCAGCGTCATATGCTCGCCCTTGGTCGTCTTGAAGTGCAACCCACCCTTCTTGTCCAGCTTCTTCAGCCCAATCCAATCTTCCTTGTAAATCTCCCGGTCCCTCAACTCCACAACATCGCCGCTCGTCAGGTTGGTGTACGCAAACCAGCCTGTCTCCTTGGGTACAACCGTCGTATCGTTCTCAAAGACGTACATAACGAAATTGTCCAGCTGCGCCAGATTTTGGGCGTAGGTAACGTTCTTCAGCGCGCGCTCGTTGTTGATGTCCGCCATGAAATTGCTATTGAGCAGGTACTCCTCCGTCGGCTCGCCCGTCTCCTCATCCGTCGCCTTGAAGTACTGCGCAGGCACGAGATGGCCCTGCACCCATGCACCCCATGTATTCGCTTTGAGCAGCCCGATGTACCCCTTGCACAGCCAGTCTGTCGGCTTGCAGAGCTGGTACTTCGCGATGCCGTTGTGTTGGCTACCGAAGGTGACTAGGTTGCGGACCTTGATCCCATTCTCGCCGCCGCAGCGCTCTACCAGTCCTCGAAGAAACTGTCCACCCTGCGAAAATCCGAGCGCGTTGACGCCCGGCGCGCTGGACAGGATGGGGTCGGCGTGGATCGCGGCGCAGACGCTGGCGATCTGCTCGGTGACGTTGCCGAGGAAAGTTGCTGTACGGTCGGAGGAGACGTCTTCGTCGAGCCGGATGATGTATGTGTATGTCCCTGGATTGACTTCCTCGGCGAGCGAGGCGACTTCTGCGAGGCCGTCGGCGGCGTAGTTGTCGCCCAAGCCATGCCAGATGAGAAGGGGGAGGGGATCAGAGTTGGGCCTTGAGTATGGAGAGGCGAGCACTTGAGTGCTGATCAAGAGCGCTGAGAGCGATAGTGAGTGCAACATTGTGGTAGATTATGATGTGAGTTGTGTTGCCTGGAAGCGCAACGAAGGCGTGAATGTAAGCAATGTCGTCAGCGACGCGCTTCGGCCAATTGCAGCCGAGCCACGTCCGCGGTTTGGAGCTTACTTGACCACACATGCTCTCTGGACTGGCATAGGACGCGGTTGCCAATTCAGACATAATAACGCGTGGACTGAAGACGAGAGATATGGAAACGTTGATTACGATGATACTGTCTTGTTGGTTTCTTTACTGACTTGCAAAAGCAGCGTACAGTTGCAGTGTATACGGTAGATTAGAAGGAATACCACGAGGATGAAGACGGCACTGTAGAGCAAATCGCTGACCTCCAGAGTCAAGTTCGCGGTCTCTCAATACCTTCGACGAACGCGTGAAGACTTTAAGCTGGCGTACTGATATCTAAATGAAGCATGAGACAGACCAAGTCGATCAGAAGAGCTGCCAAATTTCGTTCACATAGTTGCAAACGCTCCACGTTTCCAAATCGCCTCAAACTTGCACATTACACTTCGACGCACTGGAGGAATCGACGACAAGTATTTTGGAAAACCTACAGGTGTTGTCGTTGTAGTATGCATGTGATCGAATGCAGAAAATGATCTTTGGATTCACAATGGTATTCTGCCCAACATGCAACATATTTTTGAGCCCCCTAACGCCGATGCGCCGTCCTATGCAAATACTCATATCTTCACAGCTCATGCAATCAGCGGTGTCTGTACCGACGAAAGCGCATCCGCCTTCAGGGCTTTCTTCTTTTCCTTGCTCAACGAGCTCTTCTTCGCAGGTGCGGCCTTCTTCGCCTTCTTGGCTTCCCTCTTAGCCTTCTTCTCTGCCAGCTCGGTCTCGTCGAGCAGCTCGTCCTCCCACTCCTCCCACTTGCGCTTGGTCTGTGCAGTCTTGCCCTCGCCAATGCTCTTCTTCTGGAACGGCTCATCCAGCACCTGCGAGTCGTCGACCCACAGCTCGTCCGCGAGCCAGATGGGCAGAGCCTTGGTTGCAGGGCCCTTGATGTGCAAGCTGCGAACGTTTCGCCAGCCCTGCTCGATATGCTTGGGAATGATGGCGGCGATGACGGCCTCGGTGTTCTCCTTGATCTGTGCGCCGGACTGAGAGAGGTTGGCGATCTTGATCGAGGTGTTGGCAGAAGCGCTCATGCTGAGGTATGTCGATTGCAGCGCAGTCTCAATCTCCTTTGCGATGCCCTGTGCTGTGCCGACCACGTTCTGAGGCTCCTTGTCCTTCTTCGCGGTCTTGTGAACAAATGCGCCGGCAGTCAGCCTGATTGGGATCGGACGCTTCGCCTTGCTGCTGTAGAAGATCTTGCCGAGGAAGTCGGCGACAATCTTGATGACACGGTCATCCACCATGAAGATATCGTAGTCTGCAAGGAGAGCGCGCTTCTGCTCGAACGACTTAAACTTCTTCTTCAGCTTCTCGATGCCGATCACACGACCGACTCGTTCGCGGAGTGTGGCAGGAAATGCGTCCGAGGCGACTAGGTCCTTGTATGCGCGCTGTGGGTCTTTGGTGAAGATACAGATCTTGGCATCGCTCGCAATGATGGGGTGAGGCAGGACGCTGTGCAGCTGTTAGTAAACATAGCTTGGCACGTTCGTGGCGTGCAAACTGACATCTTCGTAGGCTTCAGGCTGTTGCTGTTGCTGACGTGCTTCTTGGTGGAGATGCTGAGGAAGATAGGCTGATCGTTCTCCTCAGCCTCGTCCTCGTCAGCCATCAGGTCCTTGGTGCCGACGGTCTCCTTCTCCTCCTTGTGCTTCTTCATGTGTGCAACAAGCGCATTCGCCGCTCGCTCAACTTGCGCCGGATCCAGCTGGTAGGGGGTCTCATTTTGCTTCTTGGTGGTGAGAGGCGCATCGACCTTCTTTTCGACCTTCTTTGTGACTTGCTTCGATCTGGCCATTGTTGAGGTATATTGTTTTGGAAAAGTTCGATCTTCGAATTTGGCGGCGGCCGACCAGGGTCTAGTCGGTCGCACCTTCCAACTTTTTCGCGGCGTCGGAAAAACCCAGGAAGCCGCGATCCACTTGAGCGGGGCTGGTTCGCGCCTATTTGGGGCAGCTTGTAAAGGCCTCTGGCGAATCAGCGCGTCGAAAATTTAGCGCGCAAGCACATGACCGTTCAACCGCTCACATGCATGTAGTCGTTCTATGCATCTGTTTTCAGGCGTTGTTCTCCTATGAATTGAGGAACAAGACACACGTTCATGCCTCCGGCCCTCATCATGCTCGGGTCACCGACTGGTATCAGCAAACATGCCTGTGACTCGTGAACGACTGAAGTGTGGGGTAGCAGCTCAGACCTCGAAGCAATATTTTAGACGTCTGCAAGCAGCTCCTGGATGAAAGGAATACACATGTCAAAGAACCTGTGTTATTTTGCAGACAAATCAAAAGCTCGCAGACGTTTTACACGCCTGTCCTACTCCGCTCAGCCGAAACGATGGCGGCACCGTGCACCGGCCTTGCCAAAGTTTCTCGACGCGTTTATACCGCCCGTCGCGTCAGCCTCATAGCTCAAAGATACGTGTTTTGCGCGCCTACTCCGCGTTCAGCTCACGGCCCGACGCAGAGAAGTTTTTGCAATGCGTGACGTTTGCTCTGCATGCGTCTAGTCCTGCCAGTTCCACTTAGGCTAAGCAAGACGTTGGCCTACTGGAGCGCAATAAATTATCGACTGATCCAACTGTACATGCTACGGCTTGACTACGTATGTCTAAAGTGAGCTTCGCCGGGCTGACGGCTTGACTGCTTTGCTTCTTGCGTTACAGCAGGGTGCCCTGGACAGGGCACACAACACGCGTTGAGAGCTTTGCTTTCCGTATCGATACCAAGAGGATTCATTCGGAAATTGGCTTCTCAGAACTTCAAACCACAGTGGCATTAGGGCCCAAGTGACATCTACGTGCTGTTACGTGGAGGACGATTATTCAACGCGTAGAGTGCTGCCAATTGAGAGCGGTGATTTATCAGATACATGCAGCACAGAGGGGCTGGTACACGGAGAGAAAATCAAGTTGAAGACACAACCGAGCGAGAACCTGCTGTAATAGGCGTGTTTTCTTGTGCTCGTGCACAGGCTTATGAACGAACGGGTAGTGCTCGCCGAGGACCGCTGAACAGCGCGTGCGAGCAGATGTAGAGAGCCAAACGAGTAGCAGTTATTCGATGCGAAGCCAGAAAAGACACAACAGTCGATTGGAATCAACTCCAGACCTGCAATTGGCAGCATTGTGAGGGAGGCGGTGGTGCTGGGAGAATTCCTGGTTCACCACACGGTCTGAGCTTATCCTACGCGCTACTGTACCGAGACCTGACCTCTCTTGTCTCCACACCCGTGAACCGCGTCGACGTGCCTCAAAATCGTGTCTGACCTGATGGCCGCTTCTCTCTGACCTGCTTCTAGCCCTGCACGAGTCTTTTCTCAACCCTCACTCCTTCAACAGCGTGCAGTGCTCCCGACATCACGCTCGGCTAGCCGCCCTCGAACACCTCCACGCAGGCCCTATAGACGTCGACACGCCGCGTGCCTCGCGTCTCGAGCACCGCAGCAGGCAGGATGGACTCCAGCCCGAGGAAGTTGGCCCAGCAGCTGTCCGCCGCAGGTACGCCCAAGTCGCTGTTGTCCTCGTCGCACTCGCAGAAGCCGTCGCTGCTCCCCGCATTTGGCGAGGACAGCTTCTCGTCATCGCCGTTCCCGCGTCCGGGCTCCTCCAAACGCAAGTTTGAGGAAGATTCACCCTCGTTCGCGAAGCAGCTCAAGTACTATCCCACCCCCGTCCCCACCTCGTCGACCGGCATCCTCAACTTCTCGTCGCCGCGTCACGTACGGCCGGCCCTGCAGCGCGCCGTGTCGGCCCTCTCAGAAAGGACCCCTCTCGGTGCGGTGCCCACCGTCGACCTGCCTGCGAATGGCGAGCTGCTTCGTATGGGACGGTCGTCCAACTCTGCCGACTACCAGCTGTCCACCAACCGCCTCATCTCACGCGTCCACGTCCAAGCCGCGTATCACGCGCCTGACTCCACCTACCCCCGCGGCCACATCGATGTCGAGTGCTTGGGATGGAACGGTGCGAAGATCCACTGCGGTGGCGCTGTGTTCGAACTTGCAAAGGGAGACACGTACGTCTCAGAGAATCCGGAATCGGAGATCATGTTGGATGTTCAGGACACCCGTGTCGTGATTGCTTGGCCCATCATCCCAGTATCCAAGTTCTCGTGGGAGTCTGAAGAGGAGGACATGCCAACACCCACACGCGGTAACACGCAGGGTGCCTTTGACTCTAGCCCTCCTGTCGTTCCCCGCTCTCCTGTCTCGCAGAGCCCAATGCGTCAACCATGTTTCGAGGCACTCGGTCCTAATGCCCCTACTGGTGGTGTTCAGGTGTTCGAGGATGCAGATGCACAGGACGAGGGCTCGACGCTTCTAGACCCAGAGAAGACATTCATTCGTCCTACCGTTTCGCCCATTGGCTCGAGCCAGGAGGCTGACGCAAAGGACAAAGACCCCAAAGCCAGCTTCACATCGTCGTTTGGCGAAGATGACTATTCTGATAATGACGAGGAGAATGATCCTGTCATCCACTCCTTTGGACCCTTTGGCCAGAACATCCTCAACGGCCTCGAGTCGTTCTCAACTGCCACACCTGGCCTCGGCAATACGCCACGACCTCCTCGCAAGCCATTGGCTCCGCCGTCAAAACGCCTGTCCGCCGAGGCTGTCCGCTTCAAGGAGTCACCCATCAAGAACCACGTCATCAACCAGCTGGCGTACTCGCGTGTCCACTCGCACCCTCTCTCAACAATTCACAGCAACCTTCCCGCTGAGCTCAAGGCTTGTGCGAGCAAGCCAAAGAGCGCTCAAAGTGCGGAAGGGCGCAGTGGCTCGACTACACCGCTGCCTGAATTGTCGCAGTCCGATCTGAGGATGATCCTGGAACAAACCCCATGCGTAGGAGAAATCCCCCGCATTGGTAAGGACGCTGCCGGCAAGCCGCTTGAGAGCGAGTACTATTACGTCCCCGAGATGGACCCCGACCAGATGAGGCGCGAGACCATCACCGCCGGCATGCGCAGCACCGGCCTCCGCTCTGTCCGAAAAACACATAAGGTACTCTACTCCACACTCACTACGCAACAGCGATACTGACTGCTCGTAGCAATACTACTGGAAGAAACCCCGCGCCTGAGCCCTCCACCTTCCTCACCCACCCTCTGGCCGCACGACCCGCGGCTCGCAAACACCTCCTCAAATCACACGATGTTCCGATCTTCATGCATAGCGAGGCGTTCACGATACCATTTTTCTTGCCTGGTGTCTGCTCTCGATTTCTGTATTTTCTGCTTTATGTACCACCATCTACCAAATTGTATAATTGGATCATCGTTTCTGTTGGATCGAGCACGTACATCTTTCGTAAGTTGCAATCACTGCGGCATAACAACGTTCGCTAACTCTGAGCAGGATGTTTCAATTCCCCTTTGCGCCTTTTTTGACGCGGAGCAGTGGAGCGGGCACTTACATTCTTCGACGCGGGTCGTGTCGCTCAGGTTGGGGTAGAGAGCATGCACGGAGGGCGACCTCTGAGTGTAGGTTTCAATGTTTGGACGAGTTATGAGGCGGCGGTATATGGCGGGAAGGTCGTTTTGGGAGGATTCTGTGATGAGGTGAGCTGCGTAGGGTTCAGTGCACATTCAGTATTTCGAATGCTACTTGATTGTCATACTCCTGCTCCATGACATGGTGGTAAGAGGTTGGGCGATCATTAAAGAGACTCCACGACCAGATGTGGCCTCATCAGGTCCACAATCACGCTTCTTTTCGAGGCTGATTCCGCGAAAGACATAACAGGCGAAGGATGCAGGATATTTGTGACGTCACAACGGCACATTACGCTACATTCTGCATCCTACGCTCGGAAACTCACGTGACAGCATTACGCAAAGACATAAAGGCCCTGAGGTGGTGGTGATTGCTTCATGGTATTCCTAGCTCGGAACCTAGGGACAGTAGTGTGCGCTTAGGAAAGGTAGAATCGTATTCACTCTACAAGCCCCAATCCCATCATCATGCTCCTTAGCCGTGTGATAAAAGCGAACAGCACGGGGTTTTCGGTCCGCGCTCGTCCGTCGCATGCATTCGTCGCATTCGTTCCACCGACCCCATGACCTCCAAACGCCGTAATGCGAGTAGTTTACTTGAGCTTCTTCTTGGGGCGGAGCTGGTTGGTGTGACCGCACTTCTTCTTGCGCTGTGCGTTGTTAGTACAGGGTGTCTGGGCAGGTGTATATCACGCCGGGGTGATGGGGTGACGACGTACGCAGTTGACAGCCCTCGGGGGCAGGCGGGCGTAGCACTTGCGGCAGATCATCTTGTCGCAGTTGTACTTGGAGGCCAGAGCCTTGAGCGAGGGCTCGATGATACCACCGCGGAGGCGGAGGACCAAGTGGAGAGTCGACTCCTTCTGGATGTTGTAGTCCGAGAGGGTGCGGCCGTCCTCGAGCTGCTTGCCGGCGAAGATCAAGCGCTGCTGGTCCGGGGGAATGCCCTCCTTGTCCTGGATCTTGGACTTGACATTGTCTATCCGAAGTCAGCGCCGCTCCTTCAATTTTCCCCAGCCACCAATAACTCCAGAGATGCGTCGGGTGTTGTTGCGCGGTGTGTGTGCGGTGGCGGCCGGCTCAGAAGATGTGCGTACCGATGGTGTCAGAAGACTCGACCTCAAGGGTGATGGTCTTGCCCGTCACTGCGATCAATTAGTACGTGCGACATGCGCCTGGCTTCAAAAGGGCAGCGTACGGGTCTTGACGAAGATCTGCATGGTGAACCTTCGACGTGTATGCTGGGGGTTAGTAGCAAGTCGAAGACGAGGTTAAAATCGTGAGGGCGAAGGCGCAAGTGAGTGCGCGGGCACCTTCCGTAAGCGAAGCTACCGGCGCTAGGGCCCGAACAGGCAGGGTCGCCACATCCATCATGAACATCAAACGTCTGCACCCTTCAAGCACCCTTGACCGGCAGATTGAATAGATGCAAACAACGTTCGTGTGCATCCGAGATGTACTGACTACTGTTACAGTGGTAGATTGACGCCATTGCGAAGCTGTCGGTGGCTCTAAGTCTCGGTAACAGAGCCTCTTGCAAGTGGCTGGTGACAATTTCGCAAGCAACTACAGCATCATAACGCGTCTAAGGGCTACAATCAAATTTGCTGGCTTCATCGTCTACTGTAGCTGCTATCGACTATTGATGAACCTGCTCTTATATTGAGTTCGTTTGCCAATGACAAATCAAGCGGCAAACCTGACATCGTCAAGCAGTATAATTTCAGGAGACTCGTGGCATGTGAACGATGCAGCGACACCTCACGCATCGGTTTAGCTCTGCTTCTCCGTCTCCCTCTGTTTCCTGCGCCACTTCTCGATTCTCGCCTCCGTAGAGAAGATAGCCAGCAACAACATATCCATTGACAAGCCTGCCAGCTTTGCGACGCGGTCATAAACTGCCTTCGCGGACTCCGGTAGATCCTCCTCTTTCTTGTAGATCTGATACGACTGCCCGGGTCTAAGCACACCATCACCGACCTCGTTGTCGGGTATTGCAGACCTGGCCTGCATAGAACTGTGCACCGCTCTGACTGTCGCTAAGTCGTCTTTGCTTGAGATTCCGCTCACACCTGTGTATGCAGTCTCCTTTGGAGCGCCCTTGACGGGGAACATGTTGTAGATCGCGTTGCGGAAGTCGTCCGTATCCTTCATGCGCTGTACCTCAGCATCATCCAGGAATGTGTCAGCGTAGAAGTCAAGATACTGATCAAGCTGATCAGGCGTCATCTCGAACGCTTCCTTTTCCTCAAGCTTCGTCAGCTTCTCAACCGTGAAGTATTCATGACTGTCTTCGGACTCGGCCTTTGCGCCTTGCATCTGTTCGAGCCAGCGTTTCCAGTTCATCACTGAGGCTGCGGGCTCGGAAGCCAGACGCGGATACCGTCTCTCGCCGTCGAACGGGTACAGTAATCTCACGCAGACGATTAGGCAGCCGGCTAGCTGCGCCTCTGGGAGGGGTCTGATGCTAAGCCTCTTGTTCCCGACCTGGTGTGCTACGAAGTCGTATTCGAGGAGCTTACTCAGTCGCAGAGTGATGTCATAGACTTCGAGAGGTAGGGCCAGCTCTTTGAGATATCGAAACAGTAGAAGGCGGTGGTTGAGTGGTGGCCATACTATCTTGTGATCGTTTGTGAAGCTGACTTGCAGATCGGCAACTACCGCGTAGAACCGCTTGTATCTCAGCAGTGCATTCGGGTTTAGAGTTGCATGGTAGGATGGCGGCAGTCGATCTCGCATTGTCAGAGGCAAGAGCTTGATGGCTCCTCTGTACGGTAGCTTTCCTTCTGTTACCCAGTGATAGATGTCTCCTGGTGTGATTGGCAGCCTCAAAGTTAGCATGCCCAGATAGCATATGGCTAGAGCGTCAAGAAGATTTGGGACGCCGCTGAGCTTCTTCTCTCGCCCACTCGGTTTCCGAAATGCGCCTCTTGCGTCATCGGTCTCTTCGTCGTCGGCTTCCAGGGTACTGAAGACTTGTGACTGTGTTTGCGAGTCGGCACGAATATCGCTGGTAATCCTATCACCAAATTGAGCGATTCGAAGGGCCCACAGATCCAGGGTGATCAGCTCCAGCTCTGCTGGAAGTCCCTTCTCTTTGATCAAATACCACAGTTGGTGTCGCAAGATGAGTTGGAGGCTCTTGAGATATAAGTCCAAACCTTGCCGCCCGCTGAAGTCTAAGTCATGATGTGAGCATACGGTAGAGATATGGGACACAGCGTCTTTTACTTACGTTTAGCAACCTTGATCTGGTCATCCGTATCCTTCTTTTTGCGCGTTCTGGTAGTAGTCGCAAGTGTGAAGTCGTCGTCATCGTCTGCAGCGCGCACTAAGCCCTTCAAATATCAGGGACAGATAATTATTGACTCAAAGATGTTACTCACAAACTGCTGGTGCCCGTTTTGGCAGTAACGGTAGCCGTCTTCACCTTCTTCGTACCAGCGTGATCGACAATTTTCAACGCCGCACACGGGTCCTTTCTCCAGTCGAGAATCCATGAGTCAAGGCCGCACAGTGACTCCTGGCAGACGTTGTGTTGTCCCGTTAAATATGCTTCACATCGAACTCGAGTGTAAAGGCTGGTAGGTAGCAGGATCCAGATACTTTCAGCCAATGACAGCACACCTCACGACGCGTTGGCGCGGGCTGCAGCGCAGCTTTCGGCGGTTATCAAATTCCGTAAGGCAAACAGTTCCACTGTCGACAGACACAGTCTGTAGCTTTCTTTGCAGAAACGGCATAAGGCCACAAGTGCATGTCTTAATATTTGGTGAAGGTTGATGCTGCACAACTCGAAGTTCGCCCACTAGCGTCAAATTGGCACACATTCATCACGTTCACCAATTGAAAAGCAGGCATTTGCCGTAACATCATCACCTTTTATTTCGTTTGTCGTAAGGGATATATCTAGAAAGGGAAACAGATTCGTAAATAGTTTCCCACACATGGCAATGCAAGACCCCAAAATCCGTCCGAAGAACCACAAGCATTGGGAACCATCAGCGCAGGGTTTCGCACTGAGGAATCCAAAGTGACCGCAGAAGCTGCAGCTTTGCTCGAGACCAGAAGCCTCAAACAGTCTGATTTCCGGTCGGAGCCCGTCAAATCTCCGCGACTTGCCCTCTGCTGACAGTCGATGTATCCAACGCTAATTTATTTAGGAGCCTCCTTGGCGTCAATGGCAGCCTCTTCACCCATGGCGGTGAGGACAATGACGCCTGTTTCTAGTTAGTGTTTGTTCAAGCTAATTCGAGACGGGGTTTGACGTACTGGTGTCCTTGCCTTCCTCAGTGAAGAGCTTGTTGATCTTGTCGCCAACCTCACCATCGGGGACCTTGACGTCGTCCTTGGTGGAGCCATCGTCGGACATGAGGGAAAGGAAGCCATCCTCAGAAACATCGACCTATGATGCCTTGTGAGTCTTGGCGTTCTCGCACGACAGCCGGTCCGGCACTTACGAGGAGGTACTCCTGGCGGCGGACGTTGGGGACATCCATGTTGTGGGTGGAGGGGCAGAGCTCTTCAAGCTTCTTGGAGGTGAAGATGTCGATGGCGACCAAGTGAACCTTGGCGTGACCGTGCTTGCCGGTCTTGGAGGTGGTCATTTCGACGATCTTGCAAGGGCGGTTCTTGATGCACACGAAACCGTTCTTCCTCAGAGCAGAGCACTGCATAGGGTAGGTGGTGGAGGCACCGGCATCGGCGCTCTCGAAGGTGTGCTCATGCTACACATTGAAGTCAGCATTGTGTTGCGGGGGCGCATTGTGGGCATCGTGATGCCTGCGCAGAGGACAGCGGCGAGCCGAAAGGTGGGGTAAGGCCACATGCAGGCGCCGTGATGAACGTACCTGCGCGTCGTCGGCCATGGTGATGAATGAGAGTTGTTGCGACGGGTGAGGAAGAAGCTGTTGTTTGGTCGGGTGTCTGGGGGTGGGGTGGTTGGAAGACTTAAAAGGAAGAGGAATCTTCACTCTCGAGGGTGATTTTGGATTTGGCCCCGCCTCTCGACTCGGAAGGCCAAGGTCACACACCCCTGCGCGGAGTGGGTTTCGCCGATTCGCCGACGACAGCTGCGCGTTGGTAGCTTGATCGTCAACCATAACGCGCCCTCAGTAGACGTGACGCATCATGTGGGGACTAGACAGAATATCGCAGTACTCGACGCCCACGGGCACGCCTCCTCCGCGCCGTGACTCATACTCGCCAGCTCCTCGAAGGGGTTATCCAGGGCCGGGCCCTTTACCCATGAGACCGGGCCTGCAGCCTCGAACGTCGTCATTGTCTCTCGTGTCGCCAGGAGCTTCGAATGTGAGCTTACCATTGACGGCTCGTGGGCCGAATGGAGCACCACTGCGTCGCCGTCCAACAGGAGGTATTTCACCGAATGTTCCAGACCCAGTACACGTGCTGGCGAACATCATGGGAGGACCACCGCGGAAGCCGCTTGGTCCCACCAGCAACCGTGAAGCTGAGCAACCTAAGCCAGATGAGGTGAATGCGGACATCGATTTTGGGGAGCTTAGCCTCCAGGACTTCGCCGAGGCCGATGTGCCCGAGCGGCGGCAGAGCACGTCTGTACATACATATAGCGCACAATCAGTCGAAGAATGTACGTCGTTGTCTTCTGTCCTCGTGTCTTTCGCTCATCGTGCCTGCAGACGACAAGGAGAAAGACAAGTTCGAGGACCTGCACAAGTCAATCATAGCGTGTGACGAGGTGCTGAAATCCGTGGAAACATACCTCACGAACTTCCAGGCAGACCTTGAAGCAGTCTCCGCGGAGATAGAGTCTCTGCAGAACCGTTCGGTAGCCTTGAACACCAAGCTCGAGAATCGAACGACCGTGGAGAAGCTGCTAGGTCCCGCAGTCGAAGATATCAGCATATCGCCAGCAGTCGTGCGCAAGATTGCAGAGGGTCCGGTCGACGAAGGCTTCGTGCGCGCCTTGTGCGAGATTGAGAAACGCTCGAAGATCATCAACGCCAAGGTTAAAGAACAGCCAGACTTGGGTGCCCTGTCTGACATAAAACCACTTCTCGACAATCTTACCAACCGCGCTGTCGAACGGATACGAGACTACATCGTTGCTCAGATCAAAGCCATTCGCTCACCATCGATCAATGCACAGATTATACAACAACAAGCTTTCTTCAAGTATAAGGATCTGTACGCTTTCCTCGCGAGACATCAATTGGAACTGGCCCAACAAATCAGCCAGGCCTATATTTATACAATGCGCTGGTACTACCTGAACAACTTCACACGATACCGCACGTCTCTGGAGAAGCTGAAGATTCATGCTTTGGACAAGTACGACGTTCTAGGTGAAGATCCCAACGCGAAGCGGGGCGGCACTTTACTTGGGCAATCACGCAATGCGCCGGCCGCCTACGATGCGTTCTCACTCGGGCGGCGTCGAGATGCATTGAAAGGCTCCTCCACCAACGCTCTCACATCACATGTTCTGGAAGAAGAGAAGTCCTCACATTATCTCGAGGTGCCCTTTCGAAGTTTCAACCGCGCCTTGGTCGACAATGCGTCATACGAGTACACATTCCTGTCGACATATTTCGCACCATCACAAAACTTCCATGCAATCTCCCGGACATTCGCCGCAATCTTCGAGCCTACGTTGGCGATGAGCCAGACATTGACGAAGCAACTTATCGAAACGACGACAGACACGTTGGGCATACTCTTGTGCGTACGGCTGAACCAGCGCTTTGCGTTCGAGCTGCAACGGAGGAAGGTGCCATCTCTAGACGGGTACATCAACGCCACGAACATGCTTTTATGGCCACGCTTCCAGCAGATACTCGATCTGCACTGCACCTCACTGCAGAAGCTGACCAGCTCCTTGCCAAACCGACCAAGCACAGGTGCAGCACTGCTTGGTGGAAGCTCCGCGAATGCGAACACGACCGCGCCAACGCCGCTTACACAGCGATTCGCAAACTTGTTGCACGGCATACTGGCGCTGTCGTCACAAGCCGGTGACGATGGGCCGGTGGGTGTGTCGGTTGGCAGGTTGAGGAGCGAGTACGAGGCATATCTTAACAAGTTCAGCAAAGCTGTCAGCGATGCGAGGAAGAAGGAGAGGTTTCTGTGTAATAATTACAGTCTTGTGTGTACCATATTGGCAGACGTAGAAGGCAGGCTTGGGGAAGAGACCAGGACGCACTTTGAGAAGCTGCGAGATGCGCATGACAAGTGAGCGCGATCGACGCTTCTTGCTATAGAGCATTTCAATCTGGCCGTTCATAGACTACAACAAACTGTTCAGACATTGTCTTGTATACTCAAATTCGTTTTGCTGCGAGGTTCGACTTTGGGCATAGATTTGTCGTGCGGGCCCGCTCATGCCTTAAATTCCATCAGCAACAAGTGACATGGTCGGGACAGAGAATGTGTCTGTGTCGGCTTTCAGCCATGAGGGATCTCTGGAATAGTATTACTTCTTCTTCCGGATAAGACAAGTTGATCTTCTTTCCCGTTCATTCATCATCCCAGGTATCCCACTCCAGACTTAGACCGAGCCTTGTAGCCTGGATCGCACAACCACTGCTCATACGGGATGCTGACCCTGTCTGCATAAGGTTCGTGGGTAATTGCTGTAACACTCGGTTGCCAGCCAGTCATTGTCTCGAAAGCCGGAGTTGCGGATTATTGAATTTTCGCGAAGTTGTGTAACCCTCAATGTGCGGCGCTAGGCTGACCGAACAACTGCACCTGTCCCTATTCTGTCTTGAACTCAAATGTTGGGTCGGCCGCTTGCGCTTCACCATCCCAAATGAACGGTACTGCGATATCTGAATCGACACTGCTCCATCTTGTTGAGATATCAGCCCAACTATTCGAACAAGTCGATGTCGTTGTCAAACAATGGCGCGCGCTTATAGCAAAACACAGGCATAGCGTCTTGGATCAGGCTGCACTTGTACGTAGGAAATATTCTTTCAAGTACGCACAGTTACTCCAACCGACTGCCAAAAGTATAGTCCGGTCCATGCCGCGAGGCACCTTGGTCTGTGCCTGCCTGCTTCTGCCTAGCTTTAGCCTGCCGCCTCGCCCGGCCACTGTTTTTCGAAGGAAGGACCGAAGAAGCTATGAGCTCGCGACGCTGTGCGTTGACTTGGTGTGCGCCTAATAGGTCGTCTTTGTCGGTGCTCGGATATTGCAAGCTCATGGGCATGTTCGTGGTGTTTGCTGGAGTAGCAGAGGGTACTAGAAGCTCACGGCGTTCGGCGTGGACTTGGTGTGACCCAGACGAATCGTTCTGGCTGCCTCCGAGATATGGTAGAATTGTTGGAGTTGCACTGTCGGAAAATCGATCTTGCAGTTCCTCTGCGGGCGGGGTGCTATCATCGTCGCTCTTGCCCTTCGCCACCGCACGAGCATGCTTGTGCTCCCTGAACTTTTGCCAGTAGCTCTTACTGCGCTCTTCTTTCTTGTCCTGTGGTGGGCACTTAGTCTCTGCAAGGGCAGTGCAACAACCTCATAAAAGCAGAATCCAAAGTAATGAAGTTCAGCGCGAAATCCAGTAGCATACTCAACGCACCCTCCTCCTGTCTCTGTCCCCGTCTTCGGCCTTATCGTTGGGAACTTCGACCTCGTACTCTTCTTCTTCGACTTTGTAGTACTTCTCGACCTCTGCCCGCTCGTCCCTGGCGCGCGCTGCATCAAGCATGAACCTTACTGTCCCATTTTGTCCTCGCACCCCAATTACACTGGCGTCTGGTTGACTAGGCGAGATGGTGCCTGGCGTGGCAGGCGTGTTCGGACTCGTTGTATCAACGCCTTTGCGTGATTTCAGACCGTTCACAGCTGCTGGTGTAGCAGGTGAGATAGTCGTGGAAGGCGTCTCGGAGGCGTAGTGAGTGAAGCGTGGGAGCGAAAGGCGCGAGGCTTCGGTATTGAGGGTGATGCGAATGTTGATGAACGTTTCGAGGGTGTAGAGAGGGCCGATCGAGGTAGCTGAGCGGTTATGCGTGTAGAGGTCGAGGAGGTCGAGAAGTGTTTCTGCGGCAGGTCAGCATGCTATGAAATTGTAAGGACGGCAATGATCGAAACGCACCCATGACCTCTCCTCGACTCGTCCCCCACTTTGCATACCTACATGCGCCTCTATCCACCAGCGCCTCAGCGTCCCTCTCATGCAGACGCGCGGCCAATTCTAAGCACGCAATCGCCAGCGTCGGCGTGTTCTGCTTGAGCGGCGCAAACGTCCTATATAGATCCACGCTCAGATTCCACGCCGTCTTGCCCTCGTTATTCTGATCAAATTTCACAGCCCTCGCAAGCTTAACCATGAGCTTCTGCGGATATCGGTTCCTAAAGTCGAACCCCGCACTCTCCAGCATAAGTCTCTCCAGCCCAATGATCTGTTTGGAATGTATGTCGAACCGGGGATCGTCGCTGCTCAACGCTTCTCCAGGCCCAACCTTCAGGTTCCAGTTTGCGCACAGGATTTCTCTACTCTTCTTGAGCGTGTCTTCGATTTTGCACGCTGTGAAGAGCGCCGCCGCGCTTGCGTCGGCCCAATTGTACTCATTGTCGGCGTGTAGCAGCCGGAACTTGTGGTAGTAAATGACGGCGGTGTTGAAGGTGCGAATCGGCAGCGACAAGGCGCGTCGTACCGTGTCGATCCAAGACACGCCTTGCAGCCGCACAGAGTCTTCTTTGGCGTCAGACATCTGAATGGACGAAAGACAAGCCTGTATGCGTGACTGGAGAATGTACGGCTTCGCGATCTCGATGTAGGACGGGTGTGGGCCGATCCGTGCAGAGCCCTGCTCTGAAGGGGTAGCGGACGGTGCCATGCTCGAGTTGGAGGTAAGTGAGGGCGGAGAAGAGGAGTCTGTGTTGTAGCGCCGTGCTGTAGGTATGTCTGGCGGGTGTTGCGAGTACGGCCCCAGGCGGGGAAGTGGTTTATCCGACGAGTCTCCTATGGTTCGGCGAATAGTTACAATGCATTTGCGAGAATAATGCGTATGGGTCCTGCGCGGTAGAAATGTCGTCTCCGGTACGGTGCGGAGTGGATTCGAGAAGCAATGACGGAGGCGCGTCCAAATTTCCGTCATAGCTCGAAGCTGACATGCTTGGCATATGCATCACTTGCACATGACAATCACTCAGCCAGTGAAACATGGGTTACAAGCCACATAGTAACACTTAGATAGCTTGTTTAAACGTTGGAGCTTTTGCTCCATATCATCTACTACTTCTGCCATTACCTCCTCGTCCCCAACCTCTACCATTCCTGCGTGCAGTACGCGTATTCGTAGCTCTGTACCATAAGCCCTATATCGTCTCAAAAACCCTTGCGACCCTTCGAGAGGTGGCAGGGTATACAATCATTACATCTAAAGTGGGCCAGAACAAAGAGACTTTCGTACAGCCAGAAGGAACCAAGAAGTCGCGCCGAATGCAAATGCAGAGAATCGCTAAAGTTGCGCATCACGAACAGACAGTATCTGTCTATACTGCTGCTCGCTTCTTGAATGTGAGAAGGCAATCGTCCTGTCACATGTTAGTATGCACCCCTAGGTCGATGTTGAGTAACGTTACTTACCATGGGGAAGATGGTGGCAAACACCTTGATCTCCTCACTCAGATCAGTGACCTTGTGGTCCCAGTCTAGCATCATACTGGCCTTGCCAATCATGAGCATCAGGTTGGCCTGTGCATATGTCTGACCCAGGCAGTAATGCGGCCCGGTACCGAACACGAGCCAGTTCTTGGTCTGCTGATCCGCATCACCGTCGATCCATCGCTCAGGCTCGTACGAGTCAGGGTTGGGGTAAGCCTCAACGTCGTGCAGAGCCATGTAGGTGGTGGGGATGACCATGGAGCCCTTAGGGACGGTGTACTCCGGGGTGATAGGAAAGTCCTTCTTGACGAGGTAGGGAACCATGATTACGGGAGGGCGGTAGCGGAGGGTCTCCTTGACGACCGCACGGGTCCATGGCAGCTTCTCAAGGGCATCAAGCGAGATCTCGGCGTGAATGTCACCGTTACGGGCCTCAATGTTCTCCTGGCGGACCTTGTCGAGGAACTCAGGGCGGTCAGCCATGATCTGGAAGAGCCATGTAGCAGCAGAAGAGGTGGCGTCCTGCGAGGCGAAGAGGAAGGTGAACAGCGTCATGGAAATCTCGAGGTCGCTGAACCAGCGGATCAGCATGACAGGCTTCTCGGGAGTTTCGCCCTTCTCGACCGCCTTACGGTAGTTCTCGGACTCGATCATGTGAGCAACCCAGAAGTCAAGAATGCACTCCTTCTTGCCGCCAGCCTGCATGCGCACCTTGGCCTTTGCGGCGCACTTGGAGAACTCGTCCAGAACCATGTCGGCGCACTTCTTGCCATACCAGCTCTTGGTGAAGGGCAGGATGATGGGGAAGTTGACGAGCTCGAGCGCAGCAGTGATGAGGTAATAGTCGTCGGCGATCTTCTTGACGGCCTCCTCAGAGCAGTAGTGTCCAACGAAGGTCCTGCAGCTGATAGCGGTGATCAAAAGACGGAATTCCTGCATGAAGGGAACGTGCTCGCCCTTGTTCTTCACCTGGGAGAGCTCGACGAAGCGCTTGTAGTACTCGTTGTAGATCTCCTCCTGGCCAGGCAGGTACTGCTCGAGCGCCTGGCGGGTGAACAGGCCATTGAGGCCCTTGCGGTAGTCGGCGTGGGCCTTGCCGTCGAGGAAGACCCAATTGTCGGGGCGGAGGAGCTTGTAGGCGGCATCGACGACGCAGGGCTTGACGAAGTTGGGCGAATTGAAAATTTTGCGGGCCATGTCACGGGTCGAGGCGATGACGACGAACCTGGGGTGCGATTGTCAGCATGCGTGGGAAAAGAGCACACGACCAGCGCGTGATGGCGCATCGATCGTTGGAGGCATACTTGTGGAAGACGGAGACGCAGCTGAGCGCGCCGGACAACCACTTTGCGTGGTACTTTGTGAAGCTGGGGTTGACCGAGTCGAGGAACGGCCCCATGAACGGAGTCTTCATGGCCGGTCCCACGATGGAGCCCTTCTGCCAGATGTACATGACTGCGTCGCCGTCAGCTAGTTGCTTTGCACCACGGTGCGCCCACACCTACACTGGTCGTAGACGACAGCACCAACCAGCAGCGCAAGCACCGCCTTCCAGAACGTGAGGCCATTGACGATTGTCGAGAGCAGGCCAGCCGTGTCGAACTGGGTCATCATGTGGGCGACCTTCGCGTCGGCCGTGGGCGAAACGAAACTCGCGTTCAGCGCCATGGTGATTATCGCAGAGCGCTGCTGGGCACTGTGCAACAATTCCGTGGGTGGCGACAGGTGCTTTGAGGTGGTCGGAGGCGTGAAGACCGGAATCGATGCTGTCAACACTCGAGGGCCCTCCAATCTTTAATTGCCTCCTTGGCGGCATAACCTTGTCCCTTCATCATTGCTCAAAGGGGCGTTTTTGCAGCCCTGTCGCCAATCTACGCCTAGTGCAGTTTAGTCGCCGAAGTCTGCTCTGCCGGGGCTTCCACGGATCCCGGCTCGTACAGTTTCCGCTAGAAAGCGTTGACCGCCCATGCATGCTGCGTGCTGCAGTCGCGGTGCGAGCGCGGTGATGCGTCGCGGTAGTGTCACGACCATGTTGCAGCAAGTGACATTCGCCAGACATGTGTTTGACGTGAGGCTCAAGAGAAAGTCTTGACGTGCGCGATGATGATCGCGGCAATGTCTCACCCCGACCCTCGGTTTTCAATTTTCAGGCACGCCCAGCCGGTAATTGGCCGCAGGCATATTCGCTGGCTGATGGTAGATTGCCCGTTTCTCGTGTCACTCCAGCGTGTCACATCTTCTCCACTAATAGGAGCGAGTTACCGTATGATCATAGATACGTGCCCGACATGTTGTACGGCACTTTGCGCTCGCTGCATACTATCGCTTGAGGACTGACCGCACAGAGCAGACTGTTATTGGTGCACAGGCGTGATCTATACCCGAACGAAGAAGCTCGTTTTTTTGGGGAATCAAGTGGCTCGTGCGCGATCGTGCCTCATCAACACATGCAACCACCTATACTTCTATATAGCAAAACAACCACAACAATGCCTGCAGAGTCAATTGCGCGTCTCCAAAAAACTCAAATATAAGCAGTACAAGCTTATCCAACTTCTAAAAACAAATTGCACCGAGCTGGCGAAGATTGAACGCGCATCTGCGGTAGGTGCTCTCACAGAACTTTGAGGTGACTATGTCACCCAACGAGACCTTGCAACCACAATAGGACGACAGCAAGGTAGACTCTCAAAGCTGCTGCGTTGGGTTGAGGCAAAGGCAAATAACCATAATGTTGCTTTGTGGGACGAAATTCTGTATGAGAATGATCTGGGACGCGGAAGAAGTTGGTTGTTAACTCAAAAACAAAAGGACGCGATTATCCACATTGCAACTGCCCCACGCGACGCACGCGAGAGAGAGAGAGCTGGCAGTCAATTGAAAATGGTGATTTTAAAGAGATTGTACCTAAAATTAGCGTAACAACGTTTGAAAACGTCATGTATGAGGCTGGATACGCGCGGCGTTGTCCAGGTTGGAGACCTTACCTCAATGCTGAACAAGAGAAGGAGAGATATAAGTGGGCAGTCGCCCACAACTCAGATAAAGAGCTATTCGACAACAAAAACTTTAGTTTCTAACAGGCTGTCTTTTCCAGCAAGACTCCTGCTCAAATTGGTGAATAGCAGGGCATGATACGCATATAGTGCTTTGAAGGAGAGCGCTGGCATAACAACGTCAAGCACAATCGTCACCAAAAGGACTGTTGCCTGCAATTTTACGCCTGTTTCTGTAAGAAACTGAGCAAGAGAAGGTGGTTGCTAACGCTTATATTTGGGACCTCAATGCTAGCCAAGAGACCTGAGACAACAAGCTACAAATCTACGCACGACAAGCTCTTAATGGACTTAGCAGCAGCAATATTAACAGCCGTTACAACACCAGAAAGAAGCAATATGTGCCAAGCTCTATAGACTATGAATGTAGCAACTGTGCGCGTGGAGGAGTGGATAGTTATTGGCACTGTGAAGGTGCACTAAAAAAGGTCGTCCTATGGATCCACAACCTTGAAAAACGCAGAATTAAGTGCACATTGCAATCTACCTTATAGGGCTTGAGCATCGGGTGATTTTCTAATTACTAAGCACATTAATAGGTTGTGGTGGCTAGGTTACTCACCTAAGGCCAATGCAATTGAACACCCATGGCCATGGATTTAGCAGCACGTGACAAAGCAATTCACTCCTTCTTGCACACAGAAAGTGAGTGCGAGAGGTAATAGGTAAAATCCTGGGAGGATATGCCTATAGAGGTTATTAATCGTTGGGTGGACGCAATTCCAGAACAGGTGCGGAAGATTATTCGGGCAGGTGGAGGTAACAACTTTCATGGGTAAAGCGCAGACCTCTCCTGTTACTGCAACGCCACAAAAATCTCGTGATAGGTTAATTATGTGTCTTTCAATAGCCTCACAACGTCAGAATAGTTATAAATGCGTTGCGTTCATTGTTTTGGTGGCGATTACTATGGGCGTTGCGAACGGAAATCATGTTCGTGGACCGTGCGCGTTGCTTGATTCCTCAAAAAAATGAGCTTCTTCGTAAAGCGAGTACGCCTCTTGTATCCCCTCGTACAAGGTTGTGCATGTTTTGGAAATATGAACAGTGAAGGCATCGCTAAGAATGCAGTTTATTAGACCCCGTCAGCCTTCAGCGGACTCTATGCTTCTTCAAAAACCGTGCCCAGTCCGCCTTCTCACCCCGCAGGTCAGCGCCAGCAACGCCGTCCCCCTCGTTCCACCCCTGCCACTTCTCCAGCCCGTACAAGTGCCTCATCGTCGGACGCCCATGAGGACAGCTCCATGGCTTATCCATGCTGCCCATGTGTCTCACAATGTTCTCCATCTGCGCGTTCTGCAGCGTCTTTCCAATCATCACAGAGCTTCTGCATGCGCGACTAGCCAACAGTTTCCTCACCTTACTAGGCCTCGGAATGTACGGCGATGTGGACGTCGACGACGACGGTGGGTTGTCCATGACAAGAGCTAGTAGCTCTTCGAGGTCTGTCGGTGTGAACGTTACTTCCTTCGACATGGGCAAACTTGTGAGTTTAGCGCGACGCTCTTCGTAGGAGGTATCCAACTCGACAACGAAACCATTAGCTGTCAATGAGTGCTCGTTGGCCAGAATTATCTCCTCCTCGACAGCAGTGAGCTCGAGGGGGTGCGGATGCACGAGTCGCTGGGAGACAAGCACGGTAGTAGCGGAGAGGCGCTCGAAGTTGTACTTCTCGTCTGAAGCGTGCTGATCAATGATGAAGAGGTCGGAGGTGGGCGATGTCAAGGTAGGAGGTCGAACAGCGATAATGAAACCGAGATTGAATTGGCCAATGATCTGCATCTCGTTGAAGTCTCTCTTCGTCACGGTGAGACTGAGTCGTTCTTCAGGATCCTCTTTGTTAAACTGCATGCTTGTAGGCAGCATTGCCCCTGCGTCAAACTTCGCATCTGCCTCATCAAGACTAGTCTGGATGTTGTGCAGGTGCCGCGCTATCAATTCAACCTTGGTTTCCACGACGCGGTCCAGATAAATGATGGAGTGTTTGCTGTGGGATACTTTGAAAAGCTTGCTTGCCCGCTTGACGTTGATATCTGTTGGGCGAGCAGCCGCCTCTTCAGCCTCAGCAATGAGACGCGCTATTCTGGCATCTTCGCGAGCCTTCTTCGTTTCTTCGTCGACGTACTCTTTGTCGGAGGCATCCACCTCCTCAGCGTCAGGCATCAGCGAGTCGCGATCAGGCGGGTTTGCGACGGGTTCACGGGGTGGCGGCGCGCTTGAAGATCCCAACAGTTCATCAGCAAGAGGCTCCTCAAATGCCCTCGAGGTTGCCTTAGCGTTTCGAGAAGGTGTGCGATCTGTCGTCGGCATACTGCTGTTTTGTTCGTCATCATCCTCCTCTTCACTGACCTCTGCTTGTGTACCAGGTGCTGCAAATCCCCGAAGGCCTTTCGTAAACAGCGAGATCTTGAGATCTTGGCTGAGGGGCGTCCCGTTTAATGAGGACTTTGGTGTATGGATTCTGGCGCGCTTGGCAGATCTAGACTGACTGCCGATTCCTATAGCGGTCGTTGTTGTGGTGCCTCCAATAGTAATCGTCGCTTGCTGAAGGGGAGTCCGCATAGGGCGCATGCGGTCGAAGGCATTTTGTATGCTATTTTGAGACAATGCCTTATGAGGGGTTTGCTTGATCGCCGAAATGGGTTCCTCGTCGCCATCAGCATCCGCTGAAGTAGGACCTGGGGATCTCGGCGATCGTTGACGCTCGACTTGTCGGGCATGAATGGACGCTATACGAGCATTGAAGTCCTGTACCGCTTTCGAAGGCGGTTCAATATTCATGCGAGATGGCGATGTTGGCTGCTCGGGTTCAAAAAGCGGCGATTGAGATCTGGATTGTGGCACGTTCGTGGCACCATCAGGCTCCTCCATTGCACTTTGCCGCCTAACGCTCGGGTGGAATATGCGCTCCTCGATCACGTTGTTATTTTCCTGAGAGCTGCTCCTCCGAAGTCTGGGTAGCCGTTTAGCCACTCGGTCTTGAGCATCACGCTCCGCGAAACTCTCGATCAGGCTGGCTTTCACAAACCCTGGAAGAGCGTCGCCTGGCGTCTCAGGTATGGGCACGCCAAATCTTTTTCTTGCATCAGATGGAGCTCCAACTGCCCCATCTGCAATGCCACTGTCGTCGCCCGCGATAGATAATGTGCTTCCTCGAGATTGCATCAAAGGTGGCTTAAAAGTGGTCTGCTGCTTGCCAAGAAGCTGCCCTTGTGGAACACTCTGATCATGACCGGCAAAGAGCTCAGCCAAAGATTCCTTGATGCTTTCGAGGAGCACAGTCTGATCGTGCAGCATGATTGTTCGCTTGTCTGGACTAGCATTGACGTCGTAGGCCTCAGTGTCTAGCTGGATATCTGCAAAGATGAAGGGCGACTGCGTTACGTTGTAGGATTTGTAGACTTCATTAAACGCCTTTGCTACCTGGGGCAGGTTGCAAGGCCGCGAGTTGACGAAAAACATCTGCCGGTCTGGGGTCTGTCGTCCCTCGCCAACAACTGGACGTGAGATGTGACCAACGATCCTGACCTTTCGAGAATCTGAGTCATCCTGGGTACTTCGGTTCTTCGCACTTTGTGTAGCGCCTGGCTGATGGGACGGGTTCATCTCAAAGTCGAGATCGAGAGGAATTAAGGCGGCAATTGTCTTAGCTCCATACACGTTCGAGATGTTGCCTCTTGTGCTAGGGTTACCGTTCGTAGCGAAAGCGATTATCTTCTTGCCCTTGGGAATCAGGTTGGTAACGGAGAATTTGACGCCTACACTGATGCACGCATATGCGTTCAATAGCGCCAGCACCTTGTTGTACTCCCTCTTGACGTTCTTCTCTAATTCCTTGCGTCGCACAGGCAGGTTGTAGAAGAGTGTCTCCACCACTACTGTCGTGCCCTGCTTAGCGGCCACCACCGAGGTCCCCTTCAGCTTTCCTGATTGCTCGAAGTCGAGCCTCGTACCTTTCGGCCCATCGCTTGCTCGGGCCGTGACGATGTGGAATTTGGAGAGGGCACATAATGACGACAGGGCCTCACCGCGGAAGCCAAACGTCTTTAGGGAGGAGAGGTCGTCGTAAGTGGACAGCTTGGAAGTGTAGTGCTTGAGCGCGATCGTGTCGTAGTCGGCTGGTGCGATGCCGCCGCCGTTGTCTTGCACTTCGATGGCGTCGAGACCGTTGTTCTTGAAACGGACCTCTGCGTCACAAGTCAGCCATTCTGTCATCCGTCGATTGCAGTGTGACGGCGCAACCGCATACCCACAGAGGTGGCGCCCGCATCGATGCTGTTCTCGACGAGCTCTTTGCAAACAGACTGCAAGTCAACGATGACCTGGCCCGACTGGATCTGGTGGACTGAACGCCCCTCAATGGGCTTGATCGTAGCCATGTCAAACCATGGTGTGTGTCTGCAGAAAGTTACAACGACGTCACACGGGGTTGATCAGGGCGCGACGCGTTGTGACCCGGCCAATCATACACATGCACTAGTTGTGTCTTCCACAATTGGACTGCACCACTTTGCTCCTTCGACGACACTCGAAGATTAGTGTAGGCCTCGAAACTCTCGGTCCGGCTTCAGATACTCCTCCGAATATTTTTTTTTGGCTACCTCAGATCGACTATACCCACATAGCTACACATCCACCACGACTAACATAGTTCCGATGGAAAGATCAGGCGTAGTGGATGCGAGGGCAAAGACCTCACTTCAAATTTTGGAACAGTAATCCCGCTCTATTGCCCTAAGTTGAATACGGACTGATGTTCTGTTTACCAGGATAGATGCGGCAACCATGGTGGCTCAATCCGAGTGTCTCGAATTCAGCCAATTGATGTATGAGAAGCTGCCCAAGGAGCTGCGAGATCTGGTGTACAGCTACATCTGTCTCGAAGATCGACAGATTCCAATCGGACCATACTATCACTTTCGAAAGTATGAGTCGTCTGTAGAGAGGAGAATGGCGTACTCAGACACCCAGTATTGTCCCAGGAGTGGGGACCTCCAGACCGAGCTCGCAGATGGAAAGACGAGGATCGACCACGACATCTACCCGGAAGAGGACCTTATCCTACCAAAATATCACATCTTCAGTTCGAGCTATATGGGCCAAGATGTAGCTCTAGAGATGCTGAAGAAGTACTATCAAAGCAACAGCTTCTCAGTGTGTAGCGTCGAAGGCGGCCTGGATGATCTGTGCACAGCTATCTCGTTCGGTCCCGAGCCTTCAAGGTCTGGCTTTATCCCGCTCGACTATATTCGAGATCTACAGCTGCGGCTGAAATTTGAACACTACACGAAAGGAATCAGCGAGCTTGAGGCATACCAGGGCTTTCAAATTGAGAAGATCGCCAAGAATGAGTCCTTTCTACGAGGTACAGTAGATTCACTCAGGGCGTTTCGGATCAGGATACTAGAGTCTCCGCATGAACTGGACCTCGAGGTTGTCCTCATGACGGATCTTGCCAAGGCTCGAGGTTTTGGAGGCGCGAGGGAACATGCAGAAGCATACCTTACAAATTTCCTACAGTCCATTCGCAACATGGTCTACGAGCTGTTACACGATTGCGAGCATATAACAGTCCGGGTCACACATCAAGACGATGGTCTTATGGCGTTCCCCAAAAACTACACGGGACTATTCAATCTGACAAATGAGCAATGGCAACATGTAAGTGCATCGCACAGATCGTGGATGTGCAATCGCTCTAGGTACTAAAGGTCAGCAGGAGACGTCCAGACAACTTCCAGGTTATGACTGGGCCGGAGACTTTTGGGTCTTCCCTGTCGAGAGGCAAACCCTGCCCGAGTGCGACCAAGCCCGACTTGGAGGGTACTACATTGACTCTCTGAATGAGTTTCTCCGCTCGCGGTGGGGTGTCGACGATATCCTCCACGAAACCGTCAGCGCCAAACCTATTGTCGAGGGCCCATACTGGCCCGTCGGACGTCCGGTCGACCTTTCATTTGCAGAACAGCTGCATGCCAAGCCCACGCGCTGAGTCTTCTGAAACATGAGCAACGAAGCTGGCCTTGAAGCGTCGTTTCTGTGCTAAAATGCCACATCAATAGACACGCAGAATCCCAGGCGGGTCTGGCGACACATCAACGGACGTAAATACCAGATGCGCACAACTCTTGGGCATAAGTTCTAGCCACCCAGAGAATAACAACCTGATAGCTTCAGCTTGAACACAGTCCTTGCAGGTAATTGTCTGTATCGGACTGCACTGATAGATGCTACCAGACCCGCACATACCAAACACTTACCACACCCACTCTAACAGCCGAGGTCACGACGCCCCACCTCACGAAGCCTTTGATTAAAAACCTCCTCGCTAATTCCTCAATCGCCCTCTCATCGTCAATCCTTGGAAACTCCATATCCGGCACTGCCTTCTCTAAAACCCTACATAATGGCTCCCACCCCTCCTTTACATCATAGAAAATCAGCCTATCATCTGGAACGACACACTTCAAATACTCCATATGCCTCACCCAATGCTCCTTGGTCGCTGGTTCGGGTTTCATATACAACACAATCCACTGCTTGCGTAACAGATCGATATAAGCAGGGAAGCGTCGCATACCCGGCAGCCAGAAGAGATGAAGCGTAAGAACCGGAGCGTAGTGGCGTTGGCAACGCTGGCCATACTCCGAGCCCACGCGTCAGGATCGCGCACCGTGCATATCACGATAGCGTTGGGGTATAGCGTGAGTAGCTCTGATACCAGGCCATTACAGGGCGAGCCCGTCACTACTGCGTAGCCGTCGAGGCTGGTTCTAAGCTGGGTATCGATGAATGCTGTGTCGGAGGGTGAGCGGGGAGGCCAGTGAGAGAGGCGGTCTATCCAAGATTTGATGTGTGAAGGTGAACCGACAGTCGCTTGGGTGCCACCATGGTAAATTGGTGCGTCGAGGAGGATATCTACGGCGCCGCTGAAGGAGGCTGTTCCTGTGCGGGGAGTCCTGCGCCGATGACTTGGATTGTGGTGCCAGGTCTTGGTGAAGATGGTTGGGCGCCGCTTATTAAACGAAGTGAGTCAGAATTGAGACTATGTTAGATGGAGGTGTACGACAGATATATACCAGAAGCCGTGCTGACAAGCTAACGTAAGCCGCCACGTAGGACCAGTCTGTATGGAGATGGCGCGTTCTACGGTCCAGCATTGGAGCAGTGTGTCGATGTTCTTTCAAGATATTCGGCAATGTTGGTGTGATGTCTGTAGAGGTCGGTAAATGAACGTTCGTTTTCGTTTTGCGTAACTTGCTGAGCAGCACGGTGCCACCAAAGCAATTAAATTCAGAGTAACATTACTGATTGGAATCCATTCAACGAAGAGTCTCCGCTGGTAGCAGACAAAAGAGGTTAGAAATACTGCTCGACTTAAGCTGGCTGACCTTAATTGAAGCATGTCCGAATCGTCAGAAGTATTGGGCTCTTTTGAAGAACGGTGTGATTCGCATGACAGTACTCAAGCCACCAATGTTGCTAAACAACGGGGAAATTGGAACTGTTCGGCAGCAAAAAAAAAAGCAAGATAGGTAGCGAAGAAGCCGGCTGCAATATGCGATGCCCGAAAACATGAGAGGCCTCAGTTGCTGTCCTGCAGATACGCTGCGCTCAAGCAGGACGTCAGAACATTACAGTCATCGTGTATTTTGAGTCAGCTTCTTCTGTAACCTGTGGAAAGACAATCAGTCTAATATTGATTGATCACACAGAATCGACTGTGACGTTGCGTCGTATCCATCATGGTGTGCTACAAAGTGTGGAGAAGTCAGTGTTGTGGGGCTGGAGCTGCCGGGACAGGCGAAAGGGTAAACAACACAGCCATGCAGCCATTGGCAACGCTGTACAGCACTATTGGTGCACCATATGCAACATAGTGTCAATGAGAGAGGAGAACTGCCCGCGGCTCCGCTGACAGAGTGATAAGATTGTTGGCGAGGCGATCTCGGGAGGAATTGGAAGCAGCAGCACCTAGTCACGTGGAGAAAAGCACGGTGCAGCATCCGGTTACGGTAAGGCGTCTGCGAGCTTGCCCTTCTGAAAACCTCTCAATCGCAGCTTCCTCTCATCACCATCCACCTCCTCATCAATTTCATCTCCACTCAACGATCAACACCATCACCATGGTTGCCATCGCTCGCTCTTTCGGTGCCGCCCGTGTGGCCGGCCGCAGCCTCACCACCGCTGGTATGTCGCGAGCCTGATCGCAACCGCCTGCACCCGCAGGCATTGCATCAAGTCCATCAATTCGAGCCATTGAGCTCTATCAGACAGCCATTGACATGTACCCTGCAGCCCGCCCCCAGAACAGCCTCGTTGCTGCCCGCTCCGCTTTCCGCAACAACGCCGCCCGTAACGTCATCCAGAAGCGTGGCATCGTCGCCGAGTCTACCGCTGCCGCCATGGTCGCTGCCGCTAAGATCCAGGGTGCTGGTCTCGCTACCATCGGTCTTGCCGGTGCTGGTGTCGGTATCGGCACAGTTTTCGGTGGCCTCATCCAGGGTGTTGCCCGCAACCCTTCCCTCAGGGGTCAGCTCTTCCAGTACGCCGTTCTCGGTTTCGCCTTCGCTGAGGCTACTGGTCTCTTCGCCCTCATGATGTCCTTCTTGCTCCTCTACGTCGCATAGATATGTGCATCAGAGTGGGCTGTGTTGACATCGGGTCAACGGTCTGGGTCGCTGGATGGAAATTTTCGTGGATGGGTGTGTGCATAGGGACGACCTCCTTTCTACCTCTAGTGGCCGGTCAGATTGTGTAAAACATGTACTTTAGACGAGCAATCTGAAGAGCAAGCTACCACTGAACGAACTTTTCTTCCAAACCGAGTCTACCCTGCCGAAGCTCTAGCAGGAGCAGTGAAGCGCGCAGAGAGCTAACACCCATCTCAATGAACTCAACTGAACCTTCAAAAAACATGCCGGACCTTTTTGACGTGACCATGATGATGTACGGGCCGCAATGGATGCTGAAGCTCGGTAGCTGATGCCAGCTGCTAACCGCCAAGCTTCTTCAACCTCAGTTCAACAACGCGCCGACGGAAAACGATTTCCACCGCCCAACACAACGTCCTATATGATGGCTGGCTATCTCAATGTCTTCGTCGCCGTCTCAGATACCTCCTTGGCAGGCGTATAGATGTCAATGGGGTGCCCTGCAGCTGTAATGGAGCTCTGCCAGCCTCGCTCACCTCCAGTTCAGTCGTATACTTACAACCACAAACCCGGACAGCCCTAAGCAAATGTCCAGACCATGAGCGCTCGACAGACGTAGCGTTCAAGGCACCGTCTGCGCTTCATTGGTGTCTTCTCATATGCTTGTGACCGTGTTGTGTGCTCACCTCATCGACTCTACATCTTCAACAATAGCATACCTAAACGTTCTTACACTCGTAAGTACAAGCTCTCCAGTTCAACCAGCTTAATTGATCCCGGCTTCATTATAGTCATAGCTCGCCGCAAAATCATGACTCCCATCGATACTTCTTACCGTGAACGACCGACTCCCTTTCCCACACTCGACGGACGCAGCGAGCGCAATATTGCCCACGCACCCAATCGAAACAGAAAATATTCCGATCTCAAAGCAGACGACCACAACATATGGATGTAGAACGCACATCACACAGCATTAAGATCTGGATCCGTCCCCATAGGCGGCGCAGCAAGTCTCGGCTGAAACAAGGGAAGACGCAGCAACTACACAAGCTTTGCGACCAGGTCCATCGTGACTACGTACGTGCGATGATGGTATGGTCGCCTTGTGCAGCTGTGTTTTGTGTGCACATCGAAGCTGCGATGTTTCAGAGCTGGTTTCGAGCTATGGTGAGGCTGCTCCCGAAACAAGCACGCCATGAGCATTCCAAAATCAGGAACCACACGACACCAGCACTCTACATCTGCAACGGGTGATGCGCTACCCGGCCTAGCTGGGCCTCACTTTCGCTGCAAAGACTGTCGCAGCATGCTGATGCTGTGCTAGTCCCTAATACCTATTACCAAGCTTCAACTTTCGTTGCAGCAAAGCTTAGCAATGCGCGACTGTGCGGGAGGTGTATATATCGCCAATTCTCTGAGTACAACTGGCACAGTTTCTCGATCATTCGTACTATCTTGTAATCTTTGTGCCGGTCACGCCCCATTCTCTATTCTTCCCCATCCACGTCATCCACGTCCACTCAGTCAACATGAAGTTCACTACTATCATCGCCGCCGCGACTTGCTCCAGCGCTGTCTTTGCCTGGTCTTGTACGTGATGGTCAATCAACCTTGAATCACACTCGTTAACATATCACAGTCAAGCGCGACCCTCAAGCTGACGTCGCCTCTATTCTCGAGGCTCTTCGCGAGAACAACCCCGAGGATGCCGAAGCTGCCGCAGCCGTCATGAACGTCAAGCTTCGAGCTCGCGCCCCGGAGCCTCAGAACGACCTTGCCTCGATCTTGGCCGCTCTCGAGGCCAACAACCCCGACGATGCTGCCGCCGCTCGCCAGGGCGCCTCGTCCGCAGCCACCAAGCGTCAGTCTCAGAGCGATATTGACTCCATACTTGCCGCCCTTGAGGCCAACAACCCCAGTGACGCTGCTGCGGCACGCCAGGGCGCAGGCAAGGCTGCCCCTACCAAGCGCGAGCCTCAGGATGATGTTGCCTCTATTCTCGCGGCGTTGGCCGAGAACAACCCTGAGGACGCGGCGGCGGCCAAGGGTGCGATCCAAAAGAGGCAGGCAGAGGCGGCTCAGGGCCAGGCCAAGCGCTGGTTCGCTTAGATGTCTGCAAAGTGGTAGGCGAGGCGGCTTAATGGTGTTGCTAATTGCCATTTGACTTTGGATACGATCGTACATAGGGCTTTCTTGTGAATGGGAATGACGTTGAGCTCTACCACTGCTTAACACCACTGCTCGTAGTTATATTTTGATGCTGACCTGCGAGGCGGCCATTTCAGTTATGCGTCAGACGATGATTTGAGCGGCAATTCTTCTCTTTCCCTTTTCCTTCTCTCTTTGTAATGTACCGGGCGGTTAATGGCTCAATTGATTCCACGTATTATGATCAAAATGAACACGCAGTACTTCACTGTTAAGTTGCTGATAAAAAGCACGCAGCAAGGTGCTATTTAGCTCGCATGCCTTGTGCAAGCAGCAAGTAGACTTAATTAATTTTGAGCCCGGTCTCACTTTTGCACCCGCGACCTGCAAGTATGTGACTACCATGATGGTTGTCGTTGTATCTTGACTCTTCACTACCATCAAGTCAATTCTGAATCTAAAAGCGGGCTTAGCGGAGATAGATGACGGCAAGCTGATTGTTGATCTTGCGGTGCATGTGACCTTCATCAAGCTCTCACACATCAAGGCTCCACACCAAGCCAGACCAGCCCACACCGCACTTGAGGCAATATTGAAAGTCAGAAAGCTGTGCACAAGGCGCAAGTACAAGGCAGCGAATCGGTATCCAAATTGATGTAATGCCCATTCAAGATCGCAACTGCAATGTGATGCCCATCTGTGACTATCTCCGAGTCGATGAAGCTCGTACCGGTAGCATGAGCATGTCGAACGACGATCGTGCCTCCGCATCGATACCCAATCAAGTATTGGGCCGTTGCACGTACTCTGGTCGCGGAGTCAAGCCTACCACAACCGAGTCGAAAGGACTCATGAAGGCGAGTCATAAGGGTAGTGCACCTTATAAAGAGCATCGCTGCGACGGAGAGCTTCACCCTCCGTACGCTCACCCATGGCGCAGAAAAGGGCGGCTGTCTGCCGCTGTCGAGAATGCGCGGTTACGCTCACGGCGATTGGCGAGAAATTGCGGGGCTCAAAGTGGAAAGCGCCTTCCACTCGCGAAAGTTAGCGCGAGCAGTGATTGCCCCGCTTCATAAAGCTTTGCAGCAGCACCCGTCCACTTTCTTTTCTCGTTGCAACGCACGCCAACGTCAAAGCCTCTATCTTGCAGAGAGCGCTCCGTGTCCTGGTCCACTCCCAGAGACATCTCCTGCAACCCTTCGAGAACCGAAACCTCCCGTGCGGGGTATTCGTCCACTACACCGTTGAATTTTCAAAAGAGAAGACAGCCACAACACCGCCAAAATGGTTAAGTGAGTACCGCCACGCCACTGCCGCCGCTCGAGATGTCAAGATCTTAGACGAGCATGTAAGAATCGATAGGACACGATGCTAACATTGCTCCAGCTTCACCACCGAGGAGGTACGTTGCGCGCACACATGCCCCGCATTATGCGACGATATTCGAGTCTACACCAGCAATGCAGGATACTGACTATATTTTCAGCTTCGTGCCCTCATGGACAACCCAAAGAACATTCGTAATATGTCCGTCATTGCCCACGGTAAGCAGCATTCTCCCAGCTCGCGTGCATGCAAGGACTGATCGCTGACCAACCCTGCCACAGTCGACCACGGCAAGTCAACCCTCACCGACTCGCTCGTTCAGCGTGCTGGTATTATCTCGGCCGCCAACGCCGGTTCCGCCCGTTTCACCGATACCCGTGCCGACGAGCAGGAGCGTGGTGTCACCATCAAGTCCACTGCCATCTCTCTGTTCGCTGAGCTCAACGACCCCGAGGACCTCAAGGACATCGCCATCCCCACCGAGAAGAACGAGTTCCTGATCAACTTGATCGACTCGCCCGGTCACGTTGATTTCTCCTCCGAAGTCACCGCTGCTCTCCGTGTCACCGATGGTGCCCTCGTCGTCGTCGACACCATCGAAGGTGTCTGCGTCCAGACCGAGACTGTGCTTCGCCAGGCTCTCGGTGAGCGCATCAAGCCCGTCGTGGTCGTCAACAAGGTCGACCGTGCTCTTCTCGAGCTCCAGGTCTCCAAGGAGGACCTGTACCAGAACTTCTCTCGTGTCATCGAGTCCGTCAACGTCGTCATCGCCACCTACTACGACAAGTCTCTTGGTGACGTCCAGGTCTACCCCGAGAAGGGTACCATTGCTTTTGGTTCCGGTCTGCACGGATGGGCCTTCACTGTGCGCCAGTTCGCTACCCGTTACGCTAAGAAGTTTGGTGTCGACAAGACCAAGATGTGCGAGCGTCTGTGGGGTGACTCTTACTTCAACCCCAAGACCAAGAAGTGGACCAAGGTTGGCACACATGAGGGTAAGCCCCTTGAGCGTGCTTTCAACCAGTTCATCTTGGACCCCATCTTCCGCATCTTCAACGCGGTCATGAACTTCAAGACCGATGAGATCCCCACTCTTCTCGAGAAGCTCGAGATCAAGCTCACCTCCGATGAGAAGGACCTCGAGGGCAAGCAGCTCCTCAAGGTTGTCATGCGCAAGTTCCTTCCCGCTGCCGACGCTCTCCTCGAGATGATGATTCTCCACCTTCCTTCTCCTGCTGTTGCCCAGAAGTACCGCATGGAGACTCTTTACGAGGGTCCCCATGACGACGTCAACGCCATCGCTATCCGCGACTGTGATGCCAAGGGTCCCCTCATGTTGTACGTCTCCAAGATGGTTCCCACCTCCGACAAGGGCCGTTTCTACGCCTTCGGTCGTGTCTTTGCCGGAACCGCCCGCTCCGGTCTGAAGGTCCGTATCCAGGGCCCCAACTACGTCCCTGGCAAGAAGGAGGACCTGTTCATCAAGGCCATTCAGCGTACCATCCTTATGATGGGTCGTTTCGTCGAGCCCATCGACGATGTCCCTGCCGGTAACATTCTTGGTCTTGTCGGTGTTGACCAGTTCTTGCTCAAGTCTGGTACCCTCACCACCAACGAGACTGCCCACAACCTCAAGGTTATGAAGTTCTCCGTCTCCCCCGTCGTTCAGCGTTCCGTCGAGGTCAAGAACGCCCAGGATCTTCCCAAGCTTGTCGAGGGTCTCAAGCGTCTCTCCAAGTCTGACCCTTGTGTCCTGACTTTCATCTCCGACTCTGGTGAGCACGTTGTTGCCGGTGCCGGTGAGCTCCACTTGGAGATTTGCCTGAAGGATCTCGAGGAGGACCACGCCGGTGTCCCTCTCCGTATCTCCGACCCCGTTGTCCAGTACCGTGAGACCGTTGCCGGCAAGTCCAGCATGACTGCTCTGTCCAAGTCGCCCAACAAGCACAACCGTCTTTACGTCACCGCAGAGCCCCTTGATGAGGAGGTCTCTCTGGCCATCGAGGCCGGCAAGATTGCTCCCCGTGACGATCTCAAGGCTCGTGCCCGTATCCTTGCCGACGAGCACGGCTGGGATGTCACCGATGCCCGTAAGATCTGGTGCTTCGGTCCTGACACCACCGGTGCAAACTTGCTTGTCGACCAGACCAAGGCCGTCCAGTACCTCAACGAAATCAAGGACTCCGTCGTCTCTGGTTTCCAGTGGGCCACCAAGGAAGGTCCCGTTGCTGAGGAGCCCATGCGTTCCGTCCGCTTCAACATCATGGATGTCACTCTCCACGCTGATGCAATTCACCGCGGTGGTGGTCAGATCATTCCTACCGCTCGTCGTGTCCTGTACGCTGCTACTCTTCTTGCCGAGCCTGCTCTCCAGGAGCCCGTCTACCTCGTCGAGATCCAGGTTCCCGAGCAGGCCATGGGTGGTATCTACGGTGTCCTTACCCGCAGGAGAGGTCACGTCTTCGAGGAGAACCAGCGTGTCGGTACTCCCCTCTTCAACATCAAGGCTTACCTGCCCGTCAACGAGTCTTTCGGTTTCACTGCCGATCTCCGCTCCAACACCGCCGGTCAGGCCTTCCCCCAGTTGGTCTTCGACCACTGGCAGATCCTCCAGGGTGGCTCGCCGCTTGACAACACCACCCTGCCCGGTAAGATCGTTGCTGATATGCGTAAGCGCAAGGGTATCAAGATTGATGTACCCGACGTCAACAACTACTACGACAAGTTGTAAGCGAAGGATATCAAAAGTGTTAGATTTCCTTTCGTTTCGACCTTGTCGAGTTCGACAGTCGTGGGCCTGTCCGAGGTCGCTGGTCGCTGTATGACACGCATGGTTCCCCTTTGGAGCACCAGAGCTAGATAAATGTCGGTCCGGGCAGTTTGCCCATTGATCTAGTCGGGTTTTTGGGCTTCGGACCAAGTTACGGATGATGACCCTTTTCCTTGCCGTTCAGCGTATAGTGTAGTTTGCAAGAATCGAACTAGACTGCGCATACAATTCACGTTCTAATCCTGCTTGTGACTGAGCTTGCTGACATGTCATCTTTTACCCACAAGGATTGCTGCTTGCTTGCTTGCGTGAATGCGGAGCTAGGCGAACGCGGGACCTTGCTGTCGCGCTAAAAGTACGCGCTGAATCTTTGGAGCTCCGCGTTGCTAGATTTCCACAATCACGACCAACAACAGGATCAGGACGCATGCTACGTGTGAGGGAACTGGCGATTGCGCGACCATGTTGCTGCCAGAGGAAGACTCGGAAGTGTTCAAACGCTGGGTGCTTCCCAAGCTAGAGACAATGTAGGCCTGCACAGTGCATGCTCGAATTCGCGCTGACTGACGCACAGCTCCGACGCCGATGGGGAGGTTCTTGCCGACTACGTGGTCGCGCTTGTCACAACGAAAGAAACAGATGCTAACATCAGGCGCAACTGTCTAGAAAGTCTCTCGGACTTCTTGCAGGATCGTAGGTATTACGCATGGTGCTTACTGCTCGAGTACTGGTAGCTGACCTGCCCAGACACTGCGAGCTTCGTCGATGAAGTCATTCGAACTCTAAAGAGCAAGAGCTATGCTAGCGCGAATACAAACGTAAGGATCGAAGCGCCAGCGCAAATTCCTTCTATAGTCGGCACGTCGACCGCCGAGTACCTTCCACACCCCGCAAACGCATCCAACACTGCTCCTCTGCATGCGCCGAGAGGTCCCGCAGCGAGTCGAGCGTCGAACGGCCACCGCTTGCTGGACCGCCCTACTGGAGTAGCACCAGGCGCAAACGTACAGCAAGACGGCCAAAGGTCTCGGAAGCGCAAGCAGGACGAGCGAGATACAAGCCAATCGAGGGAAGGCCTCGACCGTCGTGCTGGCAATGACCGACCTCTCAAGCAGGCTGCGCGCAGAGGGAAGAATGGCCGCGCTGGAGGGCTGAACGCCCAAGCAGCTGCGTTTGCGCCCATGCCGAACATGCCGCCGTTCAATCCGTCGTTTGGCGAGATCCCTCCGTTCGACCCTGGCAACCCCATGGCCTTCCTGGCCATGGCTGCAGCTTTTGGGATTAACCTGCCGGGCATGCCACCGATGCCAGCCTTCAACGCGGAGACCAGCAATATCAGGTGCGCAGACTACGACACAAAGGGCTTCTGTGCGGCTGGGAGTACCTGCCCATATCGACATAACCTAGAGTACGATCCGGATCAGCCTGCGCAGGGAGATGCCAATTACACACAGACTAACAGGACCTACTACGGACGACCAAACGGCGGTCGTGCCCGTGCCCCTTTCTCGCTGCCCGGATCAACGCGCGATCGCGCCAACACCACGATCGTCGTTGAGCAGATCCCAGAAGACAACTTTAGCGAAGAAGACGTGCGATACTTCTTTGGAACGTTCGGCACCATACTCGACATACGCATGCAAGCCTACAAACGCCTCGCCGTGGTCAAGTATGAAACACATGATGCTGCAAGCGCCGCCTACAACAGTCCCAAAGCGGTCTTCGACAACCGCTTCGTCAAGGTGTACTGGCACAGGTCTGACGCCGATCTTGACGCAGAGGGTCAAGGGAGCTACGACGAAACTGAGATGCTGGACCCGGAGGAGGTTGAGCGCCGTCAAGCTGAGGCCCAGAAGGCGTTTGAAGAGCGCCGCAAGAAAGAAGAGGAGGCAGCAGCCAAAGCAGACGAAGTCGATCGCAAGTTGCAGGAGACCAATACTGAGATCCTGCGTATACGCCGCGAACTCGCCAGGGTGTCCGGAAAAGGCAACGGCGATGTGGAAGAGGACTTCTCGCAGGACCTGGCGATCTTGCAAGCGGAAGCCGAGAATCTTTTCGCACAGCAGGATGCTGCGGCCGAGTCCTGGCGTGGCAGCGGTCGTGGCGGGTACAGAGGCGCCCACCGCGGTCGTGGGTATGCACCACGAGCAAGAGGGTTCAGAGGCGGATACCGTGGGCGTGGAGCATTCGCTGGCGCCAGGACAGGCGTGAAGAGACTTGATAATCGCCCTAGGAGGATCGCTATCAAGGGTGTGGAACCTGGAAGCAGGAAGGACGAGGCACTCAGGCAGCACCTTTTCGTGAGTAGCTTCACATTGGTAGTGTGGAGATTTGAGCTAACACCGCGTAGAATGTCCCTGATGTTGTCAGCACCGAGCACTACCCAGAACACGCCAACATCCTTGTCATCAACTTCGACGAACGGTATCAAGCTGAAGCAGTGAGTGCCTTGCTCTCTTTTGTATTTGTTGCTGACAATTCTAGTTCATCGACACCGCACACCAGATCCCGGACGCTGGCAAGCTAGAGATGGAATGGGTACCTAACGACGCTTTCGGCGGTGCGAAGGCTGCAGAAGGAGACGCTGGGGGTCACGACAGTGATAGCGAGTCGGCCACAGTCGAAGTCAAGCAGGAAAACGCTGCCACGGATGAGCCAGTCGGAGCTGCGGCAGACGCGGATATGGATGTTGCTGAGGATGAAGATCAGTGGCTGTAGGGCTGATTGGAGACAAGCAGAGATTCAAGCACAACACGGCGTTCGAAGCATAGTATAGGCATGAGAGACATTTAAAAAATTACACAAAGACCATCACAAACGCTGTTCTAGTAGTCAGATTCTTACTCTCTTTCGTCATGGTGGACATGAAGCTGGAGGTCTCCTATGTAGGTGTGTGGACAGCAAGCATTACAAGCACAGCTAAAGGACCACCAGGCCGCTTATTCACCTTGAGTCAATAAAGGCAATGTGAACGCTGCTCGCATAATCGCCAGTCTAAGAGTACATGAAGGTGCGAAGTCCCTATTGAGTTGCTCTTTTCTCCACGCCTGTGCAGAGCCTCTGCAGGTAATCGTCCTTGCAGTCACAGACTATAGTTAAAGAACTGACTCTTGCACTGCAAGTATTATTGTAAGACTCCTGGTGCAAGATCCTTCGCCACATAGCCCGCCTACAAATCCTCGACTACCCCCATGTTGCACTTTTGCTGGTTTCTCAATCTCACTACTTACATCGATTCAATTCAACTACAACCACCATGTCATCCAACTACTCCAACCGGCTCACTAAAAACGAGCTCGAGGCCGCATATAAGCGGTTCATGTACGACTCTGCGACGGCGAAGCACTACGATTCTGTGCAGACCATTTAGACCGAGATGGTGGCTGCTGAGTAGGACCTTGTACAAGTGAAGGAGGAGATAGTAGGCCAGGACGAGGAGATAGCGAGTAAGGAGCGCATAATTCAGGGCCTAAAGATTCACACTAAGAGACCTTACATGATCATGTAGCAAGATTTCGAGCAAAAAAAGAGAACTGTTACGCGTCCCGGGCACTGCGCATTTGTCGCAAGCCGTGAAAATCGAGTGACAGTAGAGCATTCATGTAGACCTCTTTGCTCTAAGATGTATAGTAGAGGAGCCACAGTCGATGCAGTGGAAAGAGCTAGATGTTGGTAGAAACATGCAAGAACCAAAAGCGATGCTCTTCCCACTGTTTGTATCTAGCTATTCTGCAACGACGGTCCCGTAAGCCACGATCGTGGAATATCCCGGTCGAGTGAGCGCACTAATTGTCCGAAAAAGTCATGTTTGCGGTCGTAGTTCAGAAGTCGGCCACTGCTAAGCTGGAGGACTTTTTGGAACCTGTCAAAGCCTCTGGCGACTACATTGTCTCCTGTCTTGTTACGAGAAGCCCTAAATTCGTTCAAGTGCTCAATATCTTAAGTGAGCAGACTTTCTATCTATCGCCAAAGGTCAGTGGTTCAGCATTCCAGATTTGGAGACGCTTATACAACGTATGAATGCATTCCACCAAGCCGATCACACCCAAAGTTTGCCAACTGCAACTTAACTTGTCTCAAAAACACCACAACTGATAACTACAGTACAGAGGGAGATTACAGCTTACCCTCTAGGCTTATGGCGTACCCTACGGTCGAGTCGTTCACTCAGGCAAGTTGTTTGCACTGCAAGCCCTCGCCCACACAACGCTGACTACCTCCTCGCCGGGCTTTCTCGATGTCACACCAAGCCATCTACCATCATGTCGTCCCGAATGACCCAGAAAGAGCTGAGGGCCGCCTACGATACCTTCCTCATGGCGGAGGCCTGTGATGATCACCAGCCGCTGCTTGCTGAGTTGGCATTGCAGAGGAACTCAGCTCGGGAGAAACTCAAGAAAATGCGCATCCAACACCAGTCAGCCAGTCAACTTTCGAACAGCCACTAAGTCCATCTCACGGATCTCGACCAGCGCTACCAGGATTGCAACCACGCGACACGGGACGCTCATGTTGATAAACTCACATGCATGCAACAGCAGATTGGGCTGGCGAACGAACGGACCGAGGCAGCCAACAGACGCCTGGACGAAACACTCCGTCTCTATCAGATGCAAGAATGACTTGAACAGACAGCTCGCGAGAACGAACTGCTCCGTGGCGAGATTCCTCGTCTTGACAAGAAGCGTAAGCAGAAGTGCATATCGGGGTGGATGCGCGCACTGAACTTGAAGAGGACGATTGAGCAATGATCTTCAGGCCACGAATCCGAGAGTGAGTTTGTATCAAGTCGGGAGTGGCGGAGAGACCGGAGCAGTGGAAGTGTAGGAGGCGAGGAATGTACAGCGGATTGAAGCACAGCAATGACACATTTCGGAGCACAACGAAGAGCTGGATCCCGGGCTGGGCAAGAATGACTTCAGATCGTACTGACGTCGTTAGGATTAGCATTGACAGGTCTGTCTACTTCCGAACGTCAACCTTGAGGACGAACAGCTCCACTGACTATCTTCAACCTCTTTGAGCTGTTCTGGACAACGATCTGTGTCCCGAGGACGTCGTTGAATCGACGATGTCCTTCTCCATCGATACATGCAGTGTGCAAGTACGATGAGTGTCTCTTTCTAACTTTCTGCGAGCGACACTGTGGCAGATGTTCAGGATCGAGGGAGGGGCTTGACCGCGGTGACCGCACCAAGCCACATCTCTAGTCCGAGACCACGTTCGAAGGAAGGCTGGACAGTTTAAGTCTTCTGAAGGGAGCAAGTTACACATGCCACAACCGGCTGCTACAGAAGGAAAGCGAAACATTCCAAAAAAAGAAGCCGCAGAAGAGAATCGATGCTACGCAAAGAGAAGAGAATCGATGCTACGCAAAGAGAAGAGAAGAGAAGAGAAGTGAAGGAAAAGCGAAGCAAGTGCAGAGAACTGCAGGCCAGAACATCACATGAAACGTACACAGAAGTCAAACGTCGATTCCAACGAACCAGCTTCACCATTGCATCTCGAGTTGTAAATTTCTAAGAACCACGTTACCCGGGCGAACAATCTCACTTCAGCTGTCGTTCATCTTAGCGCAGTCGCTGATTGGCTTTGACTGCGGGCGCCGAGTGTTGCAACTTGCGCGCTGCAATCGCCACTTTCCGAAACCTACCCGATTGGGAAGGTTGGCCAAATTCGCCACAAGTGTCACGCTCGTCTCTTATTAGATGAATCAACGTTGCTGCACATGCCCACCCTTCTAAATAGTAATGTGCAACTTGCGCGGTCACAACTTGCGCTGCAATAGCCACCTTCTGGATATTACACAATTAGGACGGTTGACTGATCCTGCCACTCGTCTCTCATTGGACGACTGGACGGCGCTGCACATGCCCGGCTACTCGCCCAGAGGGCAATGTGAAGTTGCTACATAGGGAAGGTTGTCTTGATGTGCTGGACAGCCATCAATGATGGAGCAGTCGCACGTTGAATGTGCAAGTGACGAGCTCTGATGATGACTCCACTGCAGCCAGCGGCATGATAGCTTACACGGCTGAGTCCATTGTGAAGAAGAGGAAAGCCAGTACTCCATACTTAGTCACTAGCAAGATGATGTCGATACCGCATTTCCCATCCCCAATCATCCAAGCCTCACTCACAGCACATTCGTCTACACTCCCAAGCGAAGAAAACAAACTCATTCATCTCATCAATTCATTTCACCCCTATCATGCTAAACAAACTTTTGATCCCAGACCCATTACCCATCCCTCCGTCCGCACCATGCAGCCGTCGTCCACACCCTGGTATCATCGCGAAGCATTACTAAATACAGAATTCCGCGAGCGGACAGAGGAGAAGAGAAGTGGTATTCAGACATTACAGGGTCGTTGTGTCCCAGGGACGAGTCGAGCACCCACGGGCGGGTTTTGATGATTGTGAGGGGATCATCTGGCGGCCAAGCAGACAAAACAGCGCAGCATCATGGCAGTAGAGGATCGATCGACGTGCTTAGCGATAGAAACTCCAGATATTCAGCGGCCCTCGGCGGATTCTACTCCACCATGGAGCTGATTGGCGACCCCGCGCGGCTCTCGTCGACCAGGTCGCTCATCCTCATCTTCTTGTGCCGTGGGCTCTCCTCCTCGATCTCCTCAATGCGCCGCTTCAGGGCCTGCTCGCGCTGCTGGGTGGCCTCGAGCTCGGCTCTCAGTGCCTGCTCGGTGGCGCGGGCCTGGCCTTCGCTGGTCTCGAGCTCGCTGACGCGGTTGCGGAAGAGGTCGTTGATGAGCTCCATCTCGGAGACGCGCGTCTTCAGCGCGGTGTTCTGGGCGGCGAGCGAGTCGTATGAGAGCGGCGGCTCGAGGTGCGAGCCGTTGATCGAGGACAGAGAGCTGGGCGAGGGCTGGCGTGGGATGCCGAAGCCGTGCATGGAGGGCTGGAATACGGCGTCCCCGTTCAGCGCCTGCTCGAACATGTGCTGGGGCGCGATGTTGGAGGGGTGGGCAAAGTTGGGCGTGCCGGTGCGCGAGATGGGCGACTGCGAGCGATCGGAGAGGCCGGACGAGATCTTGCCAGAGGCGCGGCGGTGCTGAGCGAGGCCCAGCTGACCGTCGGCGTCGGGGTGGGCGGCAGCAAGGCCGTTGATTCCCTCGCCCTGGTCAGTCAGCGAGGATGTAGGGGGAGGATATAGCTGCACACCTTCTTGCGCCCTGGCCCACCCGTCTTGACGCGGTTGCGGCTCTTGATGACATCCGTCTTGAGCGAGATTGGGCGTGGGCGGCCGTGCAGCTTCAGGAACAGCCCGCAGGCGTTGCAAAGCACGGCGCCGGACTCATCGCGGCGCCAGAGCGGTGTCGTGCTCGTGGTGCAGTTCTGGCAGACAGGCTGCGTCGTGTTAGCTGCATTGAACAGTGACGAGCGATGATGCAGTTATCGATTGCAAAGATAAGGATAAGAGCAAGATTTCTCTGCAGCAGCATCGCGCCTGTGCGACGCACAACACCAGGAGTGAAACGTACCGGCGAGTTGCTCTGTCCGCCAGGAGTTGCGGGCGCGGCGGTCGCGTAGGTCATGCTGAGGCCATTGGAGGGTTTGCTGGGCGACGTGTCAGTGGGAAACGAAAATGAGGTGCAAACGCCAAGCTCTGCGATAAGCAGGGCTGCCCGGACCACGGCTGGCGACATGAGCCACAGCCGCAACTCTTCCGCCCACCGCTCACTGGCTGGCGCTGCACGTACCTTGGTGGAGACGGCATCTTCATCGACGGCGAGTCTCTCCTTGTGCGTTCATTACTGTCGTGGTCCTGTGCGGGGCTGATTGATGCTAGCGAAGCGAGAGTCGACAGTGCGGGCAGCTGCAACGATGCGTTGCTGCCCTGCTGTTGCAGTGGCTGGTGTGTGAACGACGCCACGGTCGAGCAGCTCGACGACGGCCGTGATATGTCGCGCCCAGCGAGCTCCGGGCTGATCGATGGGAGTGTCGTGCGGTCGAACGCCGCCGGGGACGTCGTCCTGATTGACGGCAGATCGAAGACTTGCAGTATCGACGGTCTGCGGAACGTGTCGTGGGCCTGCGGCCGGGGGAGGATCGAGGTAGCCAGCGCGGAAGCCGTGGTGAAGTATAAGGAGAAACGCGGTGCGCTTCTCAATCGACGACGTGACGGAATGTAATATAACGCGTAGTGAGCGACTGGGGTGGACGGTGAGTAAAGAGAGACAGCAAAACAATCAAAAGCGTCGAAAGGAGCGTGTGGTCTTCACAAAGAACGACGAAGAACGAGTGCACAGAACCAGAACGTTCAGCACCACAAGCACAGTTGCGAAGTGATTACTGTACCACCATAGCATCCTCTATCCACATCTAGCTCTGGCCTTGCGCCTGCCCCTTATCCACCTGTGCAAGGCTACCCATCCCTAACATCCCGTCTATCGATACCCACCCATCGTAATTTCTGCTAATTAAGGTACCTGCAAGACCTCAGCCCAGTCCCGTTGGAGCTGGTATCGCAAGCGGTCGCGGGATCTGCAACCATCATCGAGCAGATATCTCTCCAGCCCATATCAAACACCAGCGTCTCCGAAATCGTGAAGAGTGCTTGTTCCACCCAATCGGCAGCGCCGCCCCCTCCCACCACGCCCTCTTCTGGAAGACAAGGCGCCTGTTCAGAGAACTATCGCTGTCGTTGTGGTTCGTCGCGCTACCCGCTGAGCCTCCAGCCTTGTCTCGCTTCAGCGCCATCAGTAGCCTCAGGGGCAAAACGATACGCTAGCCCCACAACGGCAGCACCCCATGCGCGTTCGCATGCCCGTGCGACGACGGTAAGCTGGCCAATCAGTGTCGGTGCAGGTACAATCTGGGGGCGTCGCGATAGCACCGTTGTGATGGTGAGCGACGTCCGGGGTCTGGCTGAGCTTGTCGATTGGCGCCTGAACGACTGGAGAACGGTGGCTTGGGGGATGCTGTTGCGGCGATTCGAGGACCTGAGATGGCCGAATCACTACGATGAACCACTCGCGCTGACTCTCGGAGGAAATGTGCCGTCTTACGTACGGTCTCCACGCGCTCGATGCTGGGCGGCGGATCCCATATTCTGACACTACAGTCACCTAGGTACTCCGTTATTGCTCGACGAGAAGAACTCCGTATTGGGTACAACACTCTATTGCTAACATTCTCCGTATTTTACATACCTACATCTCAAAGACACTATCGTACACATCGTACACTATCTATCCTAACTCCGCACCTCCTCGAGGTACCTCTCCTGTATCTTGTCGTTTGTCCTGGGCATAGTCTCCACGGCCCGACACACATTCGGCGCCTGTTCCTCGAGAATCTCCCTCGCCCACTTCGCCTCCTTCTCCACATACCCCACGCCATTCCTCTCGTCCTCCTTGACCACCGCAAATGCCTTGGCCAGCACAACAAGCGTTTTGTACCGCGGCAGCACCGTGTTCCTCTTAATGTCGTAGTGCCGCAGCTCCATCCACTGATACCCCTTGCGGTCGTGGCGGATGTAGAAGGGCGCGAGATTGCGCCAGCCGGGGAAGCGCGGCATCAGGTATGTTTCTGCGATGGTGAAGGCGGATACTACCTGTCCGTTCTGGGCGAGGGCGACGACGAACTCGTTCCAGGTGAAGTTGTCGATCACGAAGCCGTTGACGAGCAGGTCGCGGATGGCGTGCTGCGCCTTGGCGAGAAGCTCGCGGGTCGGGCTCATCTTGGGGTTGCGGTTGATGAGCGAGCGGATGTAGATGCGCGTGGCTTTGACAATGACTTGGCGGCGGTTGAGCGCGATGCTGGACTCTTCGAAGCGCTGGATGACCGTGCCGTCGGTCAGCGATGTTGAGCCATCGTCGCCTGATGGTGCAGGGTTCATGACCTGCCGGAAGGTCTTGACCAGCTTGGACGAAGACTGGCGGACGAGGTCCCAGCACTTCTGCACTTCATCCCACTCTTTGGCACGGTAGTGAGACTCCATGATGGCAGTGAGGAAAGTCGTAGGGGCTTCGTAGTCTTGCGGCTCCGTGCTGGCATCGGCCTTGGCAAAGAGCTCCTTGCAGATTGCGTAGGCCCCACGAGCGTTGTAGAGCGTGATGAGGAGACCATAGTAGGAAGCTGGGACGACCGACTGGGTCTGCGCATCGATGTGGCGGTTGTGGTTCGGCTGACGATGCGCAATGTCTTGCCCAACGTCGCCGCTCGTCAGCATGCCGCGAAGCAGTTTCTCAACATGCTTGAGCTGCTGACGAGGGTCGTTGTTCCGCGCGCGCATCAGCCTGACCAGCTCGGACATGCCAACGGTGTTGATGGCTGCCCGGCGCGAGCTGATGGTCTGGTTCACATTCCGTTCAACCATGCGCTCGTACGCCTCCAGCGCCTTGTCGTACTGCCCTTCCTTGAGAAAGCCAGTCATGACGATCGCGTAGTGGATGGCCTCGACACGCATGTTGTTGACGGGGAGGGTCTTTCTGAGGATCCTGTACGCTGCGTTCGTCTGCTTGATCTCGACTAGAGCACGCATCAGACTGCCAAAAGTGATGTTGTCCAGCGGGATCTTGTTGTCGACCATGTCCCGGTACAGCCTTCTGCTGTTGGCTACGTCTCCCCTCAGGGCATAGTACTGGATCATGATGTTCCAGGTGTGAGTCAACGGATGTCCGACGAGGATGCCGGCCTTCCACTGCTGCAGCATGCCCCGCGCAATCTCCTCGGCGGCCTCTATGTCATCGGCGCCGAGGAACGCCTGCACATAACCGGATCGAGCGCGGACGTCCGTGTCTACTGGAACGCCCATCTGCTTTGCTCTCGAATAGAGTGACTCAAAAGCCTCAATGTCGCCCCTGTTGGCGCACATGTTGAGCATGGGTCCAAATGTGTAGACGTCGGGCGTCATGCCAGCATCCAGGGCATGGTTGAAAGCCTCGAGCGCTCCATCAAGGTCGTCCGCACGAACGTAGGCAAGGAGAAGGGTGTTCCACATCTGCAAGTCGGGTGTGATGCCGAGTTCCTCGCGGATGCGGCGAAATGCTGCCAGTGCACCGGGGACATCAGCGCGCCGAGCCTGAACGTATATCAGAGACTGGGCCTGCTTGGGGGTGATTTCGTAAGTGTCCTTGAACTCGGCGAAATACTTGTCGACATTCTCGACATCGCCGTGCTCAGCGTAGACGAGCAGCAGAGACTGCAAGATGGGGATAGTAAGCGGTCTGTCTGGATAAAAGGTGCGCACGTCTTGCACTACATCTTCGACACGATGCCAACTGTCGTGGTTCCCGTGAGCGGTGATGACCGCCGTCAACATGGGCAGCTGGGGCGGCAGTGTCTTCCACTTGGGATCATCGACGCGCTCGTAGAGGTACCACTGTCGATATCTGCGATAGAGCTCAAGGTGGAGCTTTCGCTGGTTCGTGTATGCGCGATAACGGTCCATTTGCATCATCGTGTTTATAGCATAGTCGTAGCTCGCATCGGGAGGGATGCCCAGCGAGGTCATGTCCTCGAACAGCTTGGTGAACCAGTCCCAGATGTCGTCTTCGTTCGGCTTCCGCACCAGCAAGACTCGATCCATAACGTTGGGGAGAAAGCTCTGGACAAAGGCAACGAATAGCTCCTTCTTCTTCGGCTTTAACATGTGCGCGTACTTGTTCTCGCGAATGTACACGAGAAGAGACTGCACATGCTCCTTGATCTCTGGAAGTTGGGCGGCTTCGTGCCAGATCTCAGGCAGGGTGGTTTGGCCCCACCGGATGCGGTATGTTGTCCGCTGGCGGTTTATGCTGAACCGAGTCTCCGAGACGTATTCCGAGAAGGCGCGGATGGCCAGGTCCCATTGCTCATCGGCCACAAGTCGTCGCAAAAGGACGTCGGTTCCAACGTTGGGCACGTGGTCCTCGTACTCGACAAAGCGCCCGCTTCCGACCGCAAGACCGTGCAGGTGCAGAGCTGGCCCAGGCTGTCGAAGGGCGACTTGGGCGATTATGGCGGCTCGAAACGACGATGCTGTGCGAGCCTGGCCCGGCAGCTGCTCAAACAGTCGTATGATGCGGGTCGGTATGGCCGGCTCGGTGTCTGCGGAGAGGTATTCGAGCAGGGACAGGATCAGATCAGGGGGTCTGCTGGACAAGGCTCGGGCAGGAATGGCGTTGTACAGCTGCCACGCCAGCTCTTGCTTGCCCGGCTCCTGTCTGCGCAACAGCTCGCTCAGAGAGTCGTGCGCAGAGGACCCCATCAGCCGCTCGTGCATCTCCCGCTTCGCTTCCTTTGCCTCTGCAACGTCTACCCCGTCCTCTTGCCCGTCCAGCTCTGCAGCAGCGCCTTGCGAATCCAGACGTCGGGCCGTAGCATAGCTCCGAACTGGCTGCCGCTGCAGTTGCAGTCGTCTGCCGTCCGGAGCACCGTCACTCCGCACAGAGAGCGTCCGCAGCAGCGCCAGAGTTTTGTCGGGATACAGAAAGTCCAGCGGCGGCCCGTCGCTGCTCGGCGCCGGCTGCTCAGCGCCCGTGGATGCCGGATTGATGGCCCACCATAGTGGCAGACTCAGGTCGCTCGCACCGTGGTGCCAAAAGGTCGAGTGCAGCTTGCGGCGACTGCGCAGAGCTGGCTTGGGGGCGCGAAAGAGCTGGCGGCCGCCGGATTCAAGGCATGACGAAGCGCGCTCGAGCATCACCTGGAGCCAAACTTGCAGGAGACGCAGGCAGGAGCTGTGGGCTGCGGTTCGAATGGCGGTGGTGCAGCAATTGCGCAGCTATCTGAGACAAGCAGGAGCGATGGAGGCAACGAGGGTCGACTGCGCAAGACAAAAACTCCAGCAATGCAAGGGGGGAGGAAATGAGAGCAATGTGCACAGCAGAAAGATTGCGTGCGTGCGAATTACACAGAAGAGAAAGTGCGTGCGTGCGAATTACACAGAAGAGAAATTGCGTGCGTACGAATTGCACAGAAGAGAGATTGCGTGCGGCGTGGTGGCAACGGCGCGTGCAAACGTCTATGATCTCTAGACAAATTCTGGAAACGCGCTGTCAGGTTATCTGATCTGATCTAGGTATCAATCACTCCCGAAGTTGTCCCGCGTCGACGCGGCGATGCGACCCCACACTACTGCACAGTGCTGAGCTCCAGGTCACGACGCCACCATGGATCTCACAAAGTATGTCGTCGAGTACCGCGAGGCCGCCTTCCTCCTGGGCGACTACGGTAGTTACCGTGCGCAATTGACCCGCCGCCTGCGCACCGTGCAGAAGAAGCTGGGCAGGGCGACGCCCAAGAATGCCAAGTATGCTGCAAAGCCCGCCGTGACGGCCGAGGACATGTCGAAGAACGTCGAGTGCGTACAGCCGTGAGAGCGCAGGAGCGTGTTTGCTGACGGCCAAGGTTCCTCCACCTGCTGCTGCTCACCTCGGAGCGGGCTTGGGCGCAGGCAATGGCCATGAAGGCCCTCCATTCCGAGGACAACGCTGACAAGAACATCACCGGCTCGACGCGCCAGCACATCATCTCGCGGCTGCACAAGGCCGTGCAGAGCGCCAGGGAGGTCGTCGCGCTGCTGTCCGACTCGGCCAGTGGCGCTTCAGAGACGGACGTGCTGGAGGCCAAGGCGTACGTGTATGCTCTGGCTGGGGCGCAGGAGTTTGAGAAGCAGGCCGAGGGCGTCAAGGAAAAGGGCGCCTCGCCCCAGCGCTGGGACGCCTGTCTCACCAACTTCGCTGCGGCCCGCGTTCTGTACAGCGCCCTGCACAAGGCCACCAAGAAGGACCTCTTCAAGGACGTCCTGACTGGCACCATTGACCCCAGCATTCGGTACGCCGCCTACCAGAACCGCATCCCCCGCACTGTGGGTGTGTCTGCTGTTGCGCGGAAGTACTTCCCCAAGGATGAGCAGCTCTCCAAGGCAGTGCAGCAGATCGATCCCTCAGCGCTGCACGAGGAGGAGGCCACGGCGTTGAGTGCGTACACCAGACGATGAACACGTATAGGAAACTGACAGTTGCAGGCTCCCAGATCACCTGGCGCGGCCGCACCGCCAACATTGTCGATGCTGCTATTGGCCAAGCTCTCGTCTCGATCGAATCTGCGTCCAGCAACCTCGACCGGTCCAGCGCCTCGTCTTCGCCAAAAGACCGCGCCAACGCCTACGACGACATCCTCATCGCGAGCCAGGACGCCGTTGACGCTACAAGGAGAGCCATCGAGGAGCTGGAGAAGGAGGGCGTGGACGAGGGAGATGCGCGCATGCAGGATCTTCGCGTCACTAACCTGGCCGTGAACTACGACCTGATCTCATGGCGCATTGGCAGGAACAGGGTGCTCATTGGCACTGATGACGGCCTGGCATTCGCACCCAACCCACCTCAGAAGCCGAGAAGGCCGCGCAAGGACGGAAAGGAGTGGGCTGAGCGTGAAGAGCCAACAGGCCGTAAGCTCGCCAGGCTACGAGAGCGCGTTGCTCTGTACGATGCCATCCTGCAGAGTATCGACTCGATCAAGGACCTGCGTGGCGCAGCACGCGACACTGGCTTCATCGCCGAGCTCGACGGCCAGCGCGCCTACTTCCAGGCCCTGAAGTGCCTCAACCTGTCACACTCGCACGCTCTACTCGCCGCACCAAGGCAAGCCCTCGCTCTCTGCAGCCGCGCGCTGTCCCTCTCTTCGCAAGCGACGTCCGCACCGACCTCAACATCGACCACGACCTCAAACGCCACCAAACTCGTCGTCTCCGAACATCAAGCCTCGGCTCTGAAATCGGCCCTCGAGAACCTCAACTCGCACTACCGTGGCGTCGTCGCCCTGTCCCAGCTCTCTGCCAGCTTACAGACCGCCGCCAAGGCCGGCCTGTCCAACGCCGCGCCTGTCGTCGAGAGGCTCAACGAGTACCCGTCGTCCGGCTCCGTCGATCTCAAGAATCTGGTCACGTGGCCGCCGAAGCTGAGGCCCGTGCCTGTGAAGCCGCTGTTCCTCGATGTGGCGTGGAATTACGTCGAGTATCCAGGGCGGACGCAGCGGGTCGAGGTGGAGGAGAAGGTGGAGGAGAAGGAGGAGAAGATGGAGGAGGAGGAGGAGAGGCCAAAGGCTAAAAAGGGCTGGTTTGGCTTTGGACGGTAGATGGATGACGTGCGCATGCATGGCAACGGGACTTCGCTCTTGAGATGCGCGGAGACGCTTAGACGCTCAGATCCATGGATCTTTGTCCTAACAGCAATGTCGATTCTGAATCCCCGTCTCATACGCGGACTTGATGTTGCTTCAGTTGTTCCCTGCTCCTTGCTTGGTCGGCCTGCTGCTGCGACGTCCAAAGTCTAGACACTCGGCCAGTCCAAGTGCAATCCCAAGTTCTCCTCCCCTTTATCAGAGCTATGTGTTCTGCAATAGCGAGCACTTACTACCTATGTGTTCTGCGATAGCGAGCACTTACTGCCTATGTGCTAGCTGTCCCTGTTAACAGCTTCAACTGCTCCTTAGCCGTCTTAGGCCTCCTCTAGAAACGGGACGACTTGACGCGAGATGTTACGTCTGGAGTTACGAGAGCCAAAGTCGCCAAATGCATGTAGTATGAGACCTTCGGCGACGGCTACAGTTGTGGACTGCGGGGGCAGCGTGGAGGAGTTGGATCGTGGCTTAGCGTAGCGGAGGTGGGGTGGGAGGGGGTTGTGTAGTGCACTACTGTTGCTGTGGTGAATATACAGTGCTGCACACGGCCGTGGGAGCTATGGCTGCTCGGTATTACTAAAGTTTATGGCAATTGACTCGATTGCTCCACAAGTATCTGGAGGGTTTCCAGATGCCCCCACATCGGGCGGCTACCCCGATGAGACGCCGTGCATACTTGACCGGTGTGTTCTTTCCGTCCTCTTCGGACATCGATGATAGAAGAAGGTGTAGCGCTGCCACTTGTTCATTTCTGACAGCATAGTAGATTGGTAGCTGCACCCCTTGGCTCTGCTGATAGAATGCTGCTGGGTCGCTGGTGAGGATCGACTGAAGAATTGGGACTTGCCCAATCTTAGCAGCGGCCACGGCAAATTCAGAGGCTTTTGATGTTGAATCTTATCTCGTTAAGCTGTCCGCTCTTATGGCAGTCTCTACAAGAGATATGTCGCCGATCCGAATGACGTGATCTGCAAAGCACAGTCGAGTCGCACTATAATGTTGGCAAAAGTGGCTGATAGTCGCTTTTGCGTCCAACAGCCTCGAGATACACTCCGACGATCCGCCCACTGCAGCTTCGAAAAGAGCTGTCTCGTCACGGTTGTTGAGAAGGTTGAGGCTGGCACCTTTGTGGAGCAGGGACTCTACGGCCGCTAGTTGACTTCCATGAGCGGCGCAATGTAGTGCAGTATTACGGTCTGATGCTTGAGAATTCATGTCGAAACCCATGGTCAACATGCTCTCCAGTGTAGATATATGGCCAGATCTCGCCGAATGCCACCAATCAAATATGGCTTGTGGCTTAGTCGGGGTCGATGGGGAGGCTTCGATCGTGTCGCTGCTCTTGGGATCTGCACTGCGCGATGTCTTTTGGCGTCGCGCTTTGTACTCGAGCGGATGGTACATCTTGAGGTGGTTTGCGACATTGTCTTTCCGCGAAAATATTCTATGACAGCGTGGTACTTTGCACGGAAACCTCTCATTACCCAAACGATGTCGAGATGCGACATGTCGATTGAGATCCGCGAGAAGGCCGAACCCTTTCTTACATAATTCACATTGGAAAGGCTTCGTATGTGTTTTATGGTGCTGGCTGCGCCCTGTTAGGTCCTGTGCATTGGTGTAGAAATAGCTAACCTACTTGAATCTCGAACGAGTGTTGTATTGTTTCCCACAGTCCACACACCCGAATACTTCAAGGGAGGCCATAGCTGAGGACTACGCAAGCGTCTGCGATAAGGACGATGAGACAGGTGGTGGTATGATGATATTATGATTCTATAGAGGAGTGCACTATCTATATAGATGTACGAAGTAAAGGAGCGGGAACTAACAAGCTGGCTGATTACGGGGCAACAGCCTCAAACAGTCTTCGTAGGTGTTACACAAAACGACAGATGCCACCATCCATGAAAGACATAGTCGCAGGGCAAAGCATCGACCGGGGATCCCGGTCGCATCCCTATTGTCTGCTCGTATAGGGCTCCGTGGCGAAGCGACCTCTCCCACCTAAAAAACAACGAGTATCCCCCAGCTTTGAAGAATCAATCCAACAAATTGGTCTTCACAAGATTGATATCGAACCCTCGCGTCTCGCGACAGCAAGCACCCAGCTAAATAAAACGCAATATACTCCTCGACACTGTTTGTTTGCAGTCGCGAAACCATGGACCACGACCAGTACCGATATTCATCGCAGAGTATGGGGGGTATCAACCAGCAGCTCTTCAGAAGCTACTTCGCCAACGCTCCATCCGAGCATGTTCCCAACCATGGGTGAGTTTTTTCTAACACCATGCAGCTATGCCTTCCCAAGACAGTGGGAAGTGCGGGATTTGGCTAGATCCCTACCGATTACGACACTGTCTTGGCTAACCACGCCTTCCAATCCGATCCGACTTTGGTTGGGTACGGTCAAACTCCATTTGGTCAGGATCCGATCCCCGTCGAGAAATGGCCTTTGCAACAGGACTTTCTCATCGATATCAACATCCAAGGAATCAACGACCCACACGGTTACTTCCCGGGCCTCCTTTGGCAGAGTGGATTGAACCATGGCCAACAGGTTCCCCCGAACTTCAGCACGCCGACTGTACAGGCTTTGGACCCAGGTGCTGCACAGCAGATGCCCATCACCGTGGAAGTAGAGGTCAGGCAGTTAGACGACGGTGTTTTCTTTTGCTCCCTTGGTTGCAATGCAACTTATTCTCGCATATGTGATTGTCGCCGTCACCTCAAGAAGCACAACGGCCCTTTCTTTCACTGCAACCAGCGCGGCTGTGGCATGTACTTCTACAGACACGATAAGCTGCGCGCTCACATGCAGCAGTGTCATGGTGTTGCTATCCCGCCGCCCGGAAACAGGCGCCGTCAGAGGAGCAGCGCCGCTGGCCAGTAAGCGAGGCCACCCAGTAGTGTGCTTCTTAAACCATCATGGTTCGGTTCCGTCTGTCTCTCTCTTTCGTGTTTGATTGTTTCTCTTGTGCGGTCGATAGCTAGGTAACAAACGATGGCGTTTAGTATCGTGCTTCGCTCCAATCTGATGCTGTGAAGTCGCAACAGTAGCGCCGGCCTAGCCCATTGAATGCCTAGTCTCGAACCTGATCCACATTTCCTGGCTCTCTTCCAACGTCTCGCCTTTTTCAGCATTATCCCAGACTCATCGCTGTTGCTCATTCTTCGCAAAAAAGTGAGGAGCTGCGGAATGAAGCGCGAGCAAAGCCTCAGCCTTGTGTTGTTACCGACACTGCACCACGACCCAGCCTAATGCAATGCAATGCCAGCTCATCACGCACTTGCCAAATTGCCTGCTTTGCCTTGTGTGCGCCTCTCCTGGATATACGCATATCATTGGTAATCTCAGATTAGGCGGATATGTTGAACTTGCCCTCTGCCCTTCGGTGCCTGCTGTGCCTTGTTTCAACGCCACCCACAGCAGCAAGACGATTGGTGCCGCTATGAAAGCCCCTCTCTACGCTACCTTTCCTTGCCCCTCGAGATTCTCCCTAGGGCAGGTGACAATTACGTGTCACAGGAAGAGCTGAGCACAACTGCGATGAGACTCGACTGTAGAGATGCACTGAGCGCCACAGGCTAATGCGTCGACGCAGGGTTATTCGAGCCAGTTGCATGATTGCCTTGGGATTTTACAGTGAGCGAAAAGCGAATGCGAAGCTCCTTAAAGCCTGAGGAGATCCATGAGAGCTATAGTCGTTGTGGTCTACGAAGGCATATAGACCAAGACTGCAAGGTCCATTGTTTGTAGCAGTGAAAAGCTGACTAGTTTACGGTTGCAATTCATCTACGTGTACATCGTACCGTGTTCGAGAAAGACAAAGACAATTTTGGTATGATCTCAAATTTCGCAATACCCATCGGTGTCTGTATGCCTTTGTCGTTGCCGAAGTAGTAGCTCAGATAATTCTGCCCTGGCTTGAGATCCCCATGGCTCAGCAAGCGTTGCATCAGATCCACTTCGTTGTTCTCCGCAGCGTAGTGCAGTGAGGTCTTACCTTCTGGTGTTTGAGTATTGGCAGAGATGATACCATCCTTCAAGAGCTTTTGCAAAGATGATGTGGTATTCTAGCAGCCGGTGTGTCCACATTGCCATTGGATGATTCGCATTGCTCTGGGATCGGAGGACCAGAGGCTGGCTGGTATATCAGTGTTCTCGCGACTCAAGAGCGGCTCAAAAGAAAGCCAGTGTCCATACTTCTTCAGCATCCCAAGCAACTGCGACAAGACCCTCTACCGCGCTGACAAGACGCGTGACCACGCTAGGCAAGGCCTATGTCGCTGACTCGGAGTGTCGCAGTGTTCGTCTGGACATGGAGTATGGTCTTGGGCTTGAGCATTGCATATCTCCTTGCGTATCAATCTGTCCTTTTAATGATGTCTTCATCACAGTATAGTGTTTCCATGCGAGAGTCATTACGTAGTCAATATACGTTGGGCTGTTTTTCGGACGACTCCTCTCGTGCTTACCACATGATGCCGTGATACGAACCCAGTGCTGTCGTCTTGCTGTACGGCCCACCTTCCCCCAAAGCAGCCAGGACGCAACCGCGTTGCAATCCTCGAAAGACTTCAGGAAGTATGGACCACCCGCAGATCGGCACTGAATACCACCGGCTTTCACTTCCATGGATGTGCTACTGCATAAAACCAAATCCCTAAATTCAAATTCATGCAATACAAGTGTGAGAAGCAGTGCATATATGCAAGTCAGAAGTAAATTTGGGTATCACAGTGAACATAAACGCATCGAGGCTGCACCAGCTCACGACGCTAACTCAGATGCCGCAGAACGGATCAACGACCACCAGCCCGCACGCTGCGCGGCCTCGGGAACTTCAACCTGCTGCCCCGCGCGCTGCACCTCCTCGACCTCCGCCTGCCAGTTGCCAATCGCATCCTTCTCATCACGAATACTCGTATCGTTCGGCGCCAACGTCGCCGCCTGCTCAATAAGCGTCACAGCCCTGACGACATTGGCACTCCGCCTCATCAGCCTCTCACACCTCGCCTGCCTATACAGCATCTTGCTCGCCTGCTCGTTGCTCGGCGTCCACGTAGCATCCGCGTGCTGCGCAAATCGTGCGCTCGCAGTCTCGCACTTCCACAGGTAAAGTAGACTCATCTCGCCATTCCTTGTTACAAGCGCGCGACTCGTCTGCTCGCCAGCTATGTCGACCTGCAGGAACGTCGCTCGCAGCAGGTTTAGTGTGAAGTACAGATCGGCGGTTGCGTTGACAAAGTCCGTGCCGCCCGAGGCTTTAAGGCTGAGCCAGGACGAGCTGTGGCGCATGCGCTCGAGGGTGCGCATCGAGTATGCCCAGGACTCGGCAGCGGTGTAGTAGTCGTGGTTCTGCCACTGGCGCTTGCCAACGTCGGTGCCGGTGTGGATGGAGTCGAGGGTCGCTTTGGGGTCTGTCCAGCGCGGTTGGGCGACTCGCGACTTGACCGCTTGTGCAAGTTGTGTGGAGACGGGCCCGCTGATGCTGAGGTCTGCGATACCGCGGAGGTGGGCGGCGATGGGCTCGAGGAGGTGTTGCTGAATCGCGGGAGTGAACACTTCTGCGTGAGACGGGTCGAAGGAGACGGTTGCGTGGATAGAGAGGTGCTCGCTCGCTGTGGCGTTGACGCTAGACATTGCACTCTCGATGTCGAGCTGTCGGCAGAGTGAGGGAAGGTCAGACCGCAACATCATGATCTCGTTCTCGGAGAAGTCAAGGGGCCCGGACGAGAGCGCGGGCTTCGACAGGGTGAAGTGCATCATGTACCCCGGGAACTGCCTCGCCTTGCGTGCGTCTGTCGTGACGGCTGCGATCATCTCGTCGCCCAGGAAGAGTGTGTTGGCATTGAGCCCCCGGCAGGTGACGCGCACGAACTGATTGCGCTTCATCATATCATCGAACGCCTCCTCGTGAATCTGCTTGTTTGTTCGCAGCAGCGCCAAGGCATCGTAGCTGGCTGACCGCTTGCGCAATCCTCCAACGAACCTGGGCTCGTACTCGGGCTCATCGTCCCATGAGCACAACAGCAGATCGTAGATGTTGTTGCGGAGTTCGCCTGGCAGGTCCAGGAAGCGGAAGGGTTGCATGGATAGGGCAGACATATCGCAAGGTATACCGCAGTCGCAGTGGTGGGCAGATGTTGCAATGGCAGTCGTGGATGTTGCAATAGAAGATGCTGCGAGGGTGGTGATGTCGACAGCAGTCGCTAGGAATCAATGTCAAGTCGCTTGGATTGTCGCTATGGAGGATCTCGCACTTGTAGAACGGTAACGTCGGTGAACTAGGTGTTGATTGTTGTGATGTACGGACAGAAATTTCGTGACAAAGCTCACGACGCAAAACTGGGCGGTTCGCATAAATCTCGCACGACGTCGGGAGCACGACATCTCTGATGTTTCAACACGCTTCTCGCCTAGCGTGCTGTTCCTCAGCTCACTGGCTGGGTTCTCGGTTCTGGCAGACGCGCAGCAGGGCAATGGGGAAGGGCGTGCGGAGAAATGAGGAATTGACGCTATGACGACGGTCAAGATGGCGCTTGCTCCAGCTGGGTTGGGTTTGCCCCAACTTTTCCCGTCGGGCAATCATCCGCTCCCGCGGCCCACGGTTTTTCTTCGACGTCAGCTCGGAGACGGGAGATTGTGGGGAGATTGTCAGGAGACCGTTCGGGGTAATTTTGTCAGCCTTGATCTCGAGCATTGACTCGAACAGAGTGCTGTAGCCACAAAGGCAGACCGATGCCAACGGCAACCCTCGTAAGCCCGAGAACAACATTTACTCCATCGTGAGGGGCACAGAAAAGAGCCATAAAGATTGACGTCCGAGGCCAGAGTCAGTCAAGCACGTCGGGAGCAGCTGACTACTTTGACCGGATCCGCATTGTGGTGTTGAAAGTACGGCAATGAGCTAAGTCGCATGATCGATCCGACTTCATCAATCTGGCTTTGTCGCTCCAAGGATCAACCCGCGTCATCGCAAGTACCCGCGGATCCGCACGTGTTCACGATGACAAGCTCGACAGGCTACCGGCCGAAAGACATGGAGAGGGTGACAGTTGAGCCAGGGGAACACATTTGCACTGTGAAAGTGTCAGATCGAATCGTGGTATCTCATTGCTCAATATAAGGCACTATCCAAAACGCTGCTCTAACACCAACATATCGTCATGCAACACACCACCCATCTAAATCTTGTACACTATACCGCCAGAGTACATGATCTTGTTCCGCTCGCTAAGCGTCTCAAGCGCCTTCTCGGCCTCGTCGGCATCGAACGGATGCCTCCCAGTTCCACTGCCTAGCCTTGCGTTGACAGCAGCGACGAGTGGCTCGACGTCGGCAGCATCGTTGGCGAACAGAGGACCGTCGATGAGCTGTCCAAGAGCGGTCTGGAAGACCTGCAGACGCGCTGGGGCGAGGTCTTGCGACTCCTGGGAATCGTCCTGTGTGGCTGGGAGCTGTGATTCTGGACGTGACGATGCCGCGCTGACCTGTGACGAGGGTCCGGCTCGGGAGGACTGATTACGGCCTGTGGTGCGTTGTGTTGTGCGTTGCGTCCTAGGTGTGACGCGGTAAAGCTCATCGTCCTCCTCTTCATCGTCGTCAGCGGGTGCCGGTGTGCGTGTGGCCGTCGTTGTGCGTTGACTGCGTGTGGGCGGACCGCCAGTGCGAGGTGTGGCTGTGGTCTCTTGTTCGTCTCCACCCTTGTCGTCGTCGTCGGATTCGCCCTCGTCAGTAGACATGGCGTCAGGATCACGTACAGTCCTCCTACGTTTGCGACGGTCATCCTCAACAACTTCTTTGAAGAGCGCAAAGCGCAGGATCTGCTCAGCGACCTCTGCATCTTTCTGATCGACCCTCTTTGACAGGCGAGACTTTGCGTGTGCAGTCGAGAGACGAATGAGCGTTTCCAGTGTACGTGCAGTGATGGGCGAGGTACGGCGGGTGCCCGCGTCGAGCTCATCGTTACGCAGCGCCGAGTAGGCTGCGACGATGTGGTCTGCGGCGCCCTTGGTGAGGATTGGCTTCTCACGCTTGGCGTACTGGATGTACTTCTTAATGAAGGGAATGCTGAGAACCTCGGTTCGTTTGCTGCTCCCTCGGCCGACTGTGATGGTGACTCCAGAGTGGAGCATGGGGTTGAACTTCTCGTACACTTCTGTCGGGCGATTGGCATCAGCCTCGGTGTCGAGTCCCACACCAAGGAGCTGTGTACCGTCCTCGCGAACGGGTGCACCCTCTTCAGTACCCGCCTGGCGAAATCGGTGCATGCGGAGAACGTGCTCCGAGATCTGTCTGTCGCGAGCGTCCTCGATGTCGTCGGTGACAACGAAGAGCAAATCGAAGCGAGAGAGGAGAGAGTCGGGCAGGGCGATGTTGCGGTGCGGGTCCTTGTGGATGTCGTACTGGCCGAAGATGGGGTTGGCGGCTGCAATAACACTGCAGCGAGCGTTGAGCGAGGTGTGGATACCAGCTTTGGCAATGGTGACCGTCTGCTGCTCCATGACTTCGTGGATTGCTACTCGATCAACATCAGACATTTTGTCGAACTCATCAATACAGACGACACCTCGGTCGGCTAGGACCATGGCACCAGCTTCCAGACGACGCTCGCCAGTCTCCTTGTCTGATGTGACGGCAGCTGTGAGACCGACACCGGAGGATCCTCGACCAGTTGTGGCGATGGCGAGAGGCGCGGTGTTGAGGACGAAGCGGAGCAACTGCGACTTGGCTGTCGACGGGTCGCCGACCATGAGAATGTTTATGTCTCCCCTCAAATGTGTTCCATTCTCGAGGTTCTTCTCCTGTCCTCCTAGCAACAGCAACAAGATGGCCTTCTTGATGTAGTCATGCCCGTAGATGGATGGCGCGAGCGATTGCGAGAGGAGGTCGAATAGCCGCCTGGTCTTTGCGACTTTGTTGATGTTGCGAATGTCGGTGTCGGTGATGCTGACTTGTGCAATACCGCCGCCAGACTTGGAGGAGAGGAGGATGATGTTGTTGGCGAGGATGAGCGTGCGGAAGGTCGAGCTGCCTGAGCCGGCATTGCGGTTGCCGAGCGAGCGGTATATGCCAACGAGCTGAATGCGGTCTCCAGGCTTTACGCGGTCAACGAGGTCGTCGTCCATGATGACGTCGACGGAGCGCGGCAGCTGACCGGCAGGCGCGCGCTCGGGCATCTCTTGGATGGAGATGGTCTGGTGGTCTCTGTAGATACAATAGCCGTACTCAGTGACGAGCTGCTTTTGTCAGTCATCTATTTGCAACTCTCGTGCCTTCCGGAGCTTACAGGGTTGCCCTCCTCGTCTTCTGTGGGGTACACGCTTGTGCTCGCCGCACCTGTTGTCATGGTCTGATCCCTGTACTCGCGGAAGTGGAACTTCTGCTTGGTCTCATTGTAATGCACACTCTTAACCACCTTCGGCCTGACGAGCGAGGTCTTTGTGACGATACCCTCCAGTGACACCATGTGGTTGAGCTGGTTGGAACTGAGCGTGCGCGGGTTGCACGAGTATTCGCCGAAGCTGCCAATGTAGGCGCAGTAGTATACAACATCGGGGCCGGACTCGTGTTTGGGACGGTCGGTGAAGGCTTCAACGACACTCTTGAGGGCGCGGTCGAAAGCCTCTGCAAAGTCAAAGGGCTGGTTGAGGAGGCCGTCGGCCAGCTCGCGGTGGTGGGCTCGGATCTCATCAATGCTGACCTGGAGAAGTCAGTATAAGATCGTATACTGAACTAACGTCTGACCCACTGTGAGTCTCCTCTGTCCTCTGTTGAGCATCACCAGGATATCTGGGCGGTAGCTGCGAAGGTCAGTACCGCTTTGTTTACGGTCTTCCATACGGCGTATTACCTTCGCTGGGAAACATCATCTGCGCAATCGTGAGCATTCAAGTAGTCTGCATATATTGAGGAGGCGTACCTGGGTCCAAGAACTCTTGTGCAAGACGGATGCGCCTGCGCACTTCCTCGTCTCTGATCACCTCGGTCATGGTGGGCTGTACTGTTTGTGAACGCGGAGGGCGGCTACTACACTATCCACCACTTTGCGATGCGTTTCAGTCGACTCGAGCGGTGATTATGGGTATCTCGCAAAAAGCACAGTCGTTGTTGACAGGGTGGATCTGAGGGGTCGATCAGAAACCTGGGCAACGACGCGAGTCGCGCCTGTCGTTTTCGCGTCGGGTCTAACCGCTTCTGGCGCCTTCAATTACTCACCCCCATTGGGCGTAGTCGCTTTCTCAATCCGTCGACTATCGTCTCCGCGATCGCATGCAGCTTCGTTCAATGTCTTACTCGTCGTTCAATGTCATCTCACTCGACGTCTCTCTGATCTTGCCCAACACAACCGGCTGCCCCTGCTCGAGCATGTTCACGAGAGGCCGTGTACTATGTAGCATCCGCACACCTCCGGGCAAGCCTCATGCTCAGAGCGAAGGATGCATGCTGCGGTGGGCAGCTGCATATTCACACAGCCGAGGTGAATGAGACTCACGGAGATAGAATGGAATTAGCTGCCCAAACACCGACGTCACCCCATTTTTGGCGCGTTGCGATTTGTGTTCGCCGTTGAGCATTGGTCTGCCATTGGCCAGCAAGGTGCTCTAGACACAACCATCTGCATGGCTTCATCTCGAGTTCGGTGGTTCTTGACGTAAGTGCGCTGTTGACGTAGGTTAGTGACAGACAGCATAAAGAGCGGTCCGGTCGCTGTACCAGACGACGTACAAAGCTAGATCAGCTGCCCAACACCACATGGCCCCCCGCGTTTTCCTCATCACCGGTACTTCGACTGGCTTCGGAGAAGAGCTAGTCAAGATTGTCCTCAAGAATGGCGACTATGCTGTTGCTACCGCCCGCAACAGCTTAAAGCTGAAGTTCGATGGCGCGAACGACTCCAACAGTCTTATGGTCGACCTTGATGTCACCGACAAGAGCTCGATTGACAAGGCCTTCGAAGCTGCGGTGGAGAAATTTAAGCGCGTCGACGTCGTTGTGAACAATGCTGGCTACGGATTGAGCGGGGTATTTGAGACGCTTTCTGACGCCCAGATAAGGAAGCAGATGGACATCAACTTCTTCGGATTGATGGACGTCACAAGAAAGGCTTTGGAGACCATGCGAGAGCTCAAGACTGGTGGTGTCATCCAGCAGGTTACCTCAATTGGAGGTCAGCTTGGTAAGTACGATCCGTTAGACATTGAGACGACAAGCTTACAGATCAGGTGTACCTACCTTCTCCGTCTACTGCGCGTCAAAGTGGGCAGTAGAAGGCTTCACAGAATCTCTGTCGAGAGAGCTGAAGCCAGAGTGGGGTATCAAGCTCACATGCATCGAGCCCGGAGGCTTCCGAACCGACTGGTCGGGTCGCAGCATGGAGTTCGGCGAAGTCAAGAACGACGCATACGACCACATCGACCCCAAGAAGAACGCACAGGGCAGGCACAACAACCAGCCTGGTGACCCAGTAAAGGCAGCCAAGGTCTTCTACGACTTGGCCGTCATGAAGGACCCTCCTCTTCGCTGCGCGGTCGGCACCGATGCGTTTAAGGCTATGACGGCTAAGATGGGGCAAACGAAGGAGAATGTGGAGAAGTTCAAGGACTGGACAAACAGCACCGATGTCGACGATCAATAGGACTCCTGCTGAGCCCAATAAAAGACCACAATCCATAGAGACAAGTCTGTAAAAGTCGCGCCGGCTTGCGGGCGACTTCAGCACTCCAGCAACGACAATAAACGGATCAAACTACCTCAAAGCCCGATTGATGGCCCACTCTAACAGACCGAGGGCCAGACTCTACACTCACCAATGCATACTGACATAACTGAGCCATCTTCTGACTTACATGACCTCCATAATGCGGCGGATGCTCCCTTAGCCGCGGCATGGCGCCGGAACAGGCATTTAGTACTACGACGCTGCTGTCGTGATCAGAGCCACGTTGTGCCCAACCCGCACTCGCTGCATGTTTCAGATCGACCCCGAGAAGATCTCCCGACCACGCGAGATGTGATCAATAATGACGCGAATCTTATCACCCACCGAGCGCTCGAGCCCGATCATACAAGACTCAAAAATCACTGTCAATCTACATGTTACAGTAAGCCACCAGCCTCTGCTTTTGCACAACACGACACAGCGAGCTCTGATGTATGGCAACATCTACGACATCACATGTGGCGCTACTGTGTAGCCCCAGATTGGCCATGCATCTTCGACAATTTTTGTGCGAATCGGAGACTCGACAGATCGAGACTGGCTTTCGATAGCTACCTACAGCAAATGCTGAGACCGGATGAACACTGAGCATACCAGCGGATGGAGAGTTTCAAGGTATCGTTTCGACGATTGAGCAGTACCTACGGTTGAATGGTCGTCCGGCCGCGACATCTCCAGAGAGCGGCTGAGCCATCTAATGTCAATCATATCGCCCAAATTCCAGAATGTACCCTAGATTGTGACGAACAGCAGCTGACTGTATGCTCACGAGAGTACACTGGCTGCCTCATGACTGACTCAGAGCCTCGAAACAAACAATGGGGCTTACATCTAGGGCTAGAAACAGCATGCACGGCCAAGTCAGCGCCAGCTAATGGATGGCCAACAGATGTACCGCTAGGTTCCAGGACGTCCACTCGGAACCGGCCCCTGTTATAGTACTTCACATACTACGAGGAAAGCGCGATCAGCGCGAACAATCGCACACCTTGGCAACTGCTTGTCGCTCCACCACGGCGTTCATCAGTACTGCGCCAGCGTTCGCAGCCGTACAGCGGCGGCACCGGCATGACCCTGTTTCACAGTTATTTCTGTTATAAGTACAGTGCAATGGTCTTGGTAGCTTGATCTTTTCTGTCTCCCGGTACATCGTGTGCAGCGAGGGTTTGCATCGCATACGCCGCACTCATCCCACTACAGGGCTCTCCATTTTTTTTATAGCCATGGGCATCTCGACAATTGTCACCCTCGCAACCTTTTTGCCTCTTCTCTTCCGCTTCGGTCTGCCCTCGCCAATACCTGAAGGTGATACAAACAACTACTACCCTTCTCATTATCCTGATCCATATCCATGCTCCGGGAACAATTCCTGGATTCACGATCCCAGCATTATCTATGAGGACGGCACGTACTGGCGCTTCTCCACAAGTGGCAACATAGCTGTCGCTACTGCTCCTGCAATGAAAGGCCCATGGACGTACAAGGGTCCTCTGCTACCAAAGGGCACGAAGATTCGTGTCGCTGATAACCAAGATATATGGGTAAAGGATCCAATTACCGGTCCCCAGCAGCAGCGCTGACACACGCAGGCCCCATCAGCATCCAAATTCAATGACCAATATTTCGTCCACTACTCCGTAAGCACCATGGGCTCACAAGACTCTCAAATCGGCGTTGCCACCTCTTCCTCCCTGTCAGGGCCCTGGATAGACCACGGCTCTCTCAACCTCCCGCAGCACCCCACATACAACCTAATCGATCCTTCTATCTACCAGGATTCGCCTGACGACACTCTCTACTTCACATTTGGCTCCTACTGGTCCGGGATCCAGCAATTCGCCCTCCCCTCACACGAATATCTGATGGCCGTCGACGGCACACAGACACGCAGCGAAGACATACACACGATTGTGACCAACACAACAGTCGCCGCTGCAGTCGTCGAAGGCGCAGTAACTTTCAAGCACGGTGGTTGTTACTACCTCTTCTTCTCCGTGGGCCTGTGCTGCAACACACCGACCGTTGGCCTCGCGGCTCCGGGCGACGAGTACAGGATCGCCGTATGTCGGGCTGAGAAAGTCACCGGGCCGTATGTTGATCGTGACGGGAGGGATTGTAGACAGAGTGGAGGCTCGACGGTCTTGGCAAGCCATGGGGATGTTTATGCGCCGGGCGGCCAGGGGGTTTTGGGAATGGATGATGGGTGGGATGTGATGTACTATCATTATGTGCGGCCGAGTGTGGGATATGCGGCGGATCAGTTCTTTTTCGGGTGGAACTATTTGGAGTGGAGAGAGGGCTGGCCTGTAGTTGTCTGAGGCCTCTGGTAATGCTGGCGATTGAGGACGACAACCTTTGAAGGCTGGCGGGAATGGAGGCTTGAAGTGAGTGCTATCTTTTGGCTGAAGGAGACATTCGACTATACTGTATTGCTCAGCGTTCCTTGTTACATTCATCGTTTTCATGACGGTATATCAAGAGGGTAGTATTTAACACTGTACGATAAGCTATCCCTAGTAAAACCCACACTGCTCCTTCTTACAAGCTCGACTTTGCTGCAGATTAAAGACGAAAGCGCTCGTATAAGTTGTAAGCTAGTGCCGGTACGAGATCGCTTCGTGCACTAGATTGCCGGTATAGTGAGCTGCATACTTAGACGCCAAAGAGCACGCGCTGATCATGTTGCATCCGCGGAGGGTTCTGTGGCTCGTCGTGGCTCATGGTGGCTCAACCCGGGATATGTGCTCTCCGTAAGTTAAAGCGGGGATCTGGCAGAAAGCTTATTTCGAGCGGACGAAGCTTGGTCTTTCATTCGCAATCAATTGCGGCTTTCAGAGCCTGCGTTCAGCCTCAAATGAGCGCCGTCGGTGATGACAAGAGCATCTACCGTGTCTGTCCATACGTCTGCCTTGTTAGGATGAACAGGGCAGAGCTCGCGTGCTCCAGCCCCTCCAGATCCTTCATGCGTCCCGCTAGTCCAATCACATGCAGTGCTCGAAATCATGCCGCGCAAGGATCGGACCGAGTTCCATCCAGAGACGTTCGATCTCTCGCAAGCGCGTTCGACAACATCTGTAAGAACCACACGCAGGGTGCGCGCGAAAGACATAACAATTGTCGTGGCAGCGCGCGGTAGATTGACACATGAAACGATTGCGAATCTCATAGAATAGCCCTAGATGCGGCGCCAGCCTGAGTGTGGCTAAAGTTCCTTGGCGCACGTAATCCTTCCTCTCCCGCTCACGCGTCGCTGCAAAGACTCGACAGTGAATACCGGTTTGCCCTGTGCTACACCAGTGTACAAGACCGGTTCCTGTGCTGCGATCTTCTTCACTGCAAAGCCTCGCCCCTCAGCCTCTTTCTGCGCCTCAATTTTCGCATTGCGCCGTCATTAGCACCGCAGCGTTCGTGCGCCTCAAATATGTCTGATGCGGGGAAGCAGAAGGGACTGAAGAAGTTCTTCCACCCTTTCAACCACAAGGCCAGCGAGAAACTCCAGGAGCTGCAGGAGAAGCTCGAACATACTAAGCTGAGAGAAGCGCACATCAAGGCTGTGCATGTCAGCCACAAAGTGGGCAAGTTCAAGAATCTGTTCAACACCAACCACCGTCACGACGAGGACCATGAGCAGGCGACCGATGACAAGCGCACGAGGGTCGGAGAGAACCATCGCTTCCATTCATTTGCGCCGGAAAGAGAAGGCAACATAGTGAAGTGGTATGTTGATGGTCGAGACTACTTTTGGGCTGTTGCCGAGGCACTGGAGAAGGCGCAAGAGACCATCTACATCGCAGACTGGTGGTTGTCGCCTGAGCTGTTCCTCAAGCGCCCTCCTTTCTATAATCAGAAATGGCGACTGGACCAGATTCTCAAGCGCCGGGCGCAGGCTGGTGTGAAGATCTACGTTTCCGTATACAAAGAGGTGTGCAAATCATCGATTCAAAATGCGCGCGAAGCTGACGTATCCAGGTTTCCGCTGCACTTACATGTAACAGCCAGCACACCAAGAAAGCGCTAAGTGGTCTCATCAAAGAAGGCGAGCCAGGGTATGGGAATATCAACGTGATGAGACATCCGGATCATAATGTATTTGAGAACGCCTCTGATATGACCTTCTACTGGGCGCATCATGAGAAGTTTATTGTGATCGACTACGCTATGGCATTCATTGGCGGTCTCGACTTGTGCTATGGGCGATGGGACAACAAGCAGCATCCGCTGGCGGATGTTCATCCCTCTGGAATCCAGAACCAGATCTTCCCCGGCCAAGACTTCAACAACAATCGCATTCTGGACTTTGAGGGCGTTGAGGACTGGAAGTCGAATAAGCTGAACAAGCTCGAATATGGTCGCATGCCATGGCACGATGTCGCTATGGGCGTCATTGGCCCGGCTGTGTATGATATCGCCGAACACTTCGCCCTCCGCTGGAACTTCGTCAAGCGCGACAAGTACAAGCGTGATGAGCGATATGACTGGATCACGATGGAAGGACGAGAAGGCGAGGACGAGGATTTGATTGGCGTACAAAGACCGAAGTTTCCCGTTGGGGACTACGTACATCACCCGAAGACACCGCTCTCCCAGAAGAACCTGGACAACCGCGGCACAGTACACGCTCAGCTAGTACGAAGTAGTTGTGACTGGAGTATGGGCATCTTACCTGAGGAGCATAGCATCCAGAACGCCTACATTGAGCTCATCAGGAACGCACAGCATTACGTGTACATCGAGAACCAATTCTTCATAACCAACACACGGAAAGACGACAGTAGCCCTGTCCACAACCAAATTGGTGCTGCCATTGTCGAAGCTGTTGTGAAAGCCGGAAAAGAAGGTCGCAAGTTCCGAGTCATCATCGTCATTCCAGCTATCCCGGGTTTCGCTGGCGATCTCCGAGACAACGCTGCCGCCGGAACTCGTGCGATCATGGACTACCAATTTAAGAGCATCTGCCGTGGCGAGGACAGTATCTTTGAGCGGGTCAAGGCGCAGGGAATCGATCCTAACGAGCATATCTTCTTTTTCAACCTTCGATCGTACGACCGCATTAATGTCACTCCCACGCTTAAGAAGCGCGAGGAGGAATCAGGGACATCGTACATGGATCTCGAGCAAGCTGAGATTGAGGAGCTAGAAGCACCCCTCGAAAACGGTGAAGCGGCAAGAGCGAAAGCCAAGGAGCTTAGAGACAAGTTCATGGGCCAGGAAGTTGACGTCGGGAAGGGCGATCAGGGAGGGGTTATCGATCCTGACTCGATAGCAGATGACGCTATGCTCAACGACAAGAAGCCCAGCAACGAAGAGTGGGAAGGCGACCCCGAGGAGGAGAAGAAGCATTTCTTCCAGGAAGAGCTCTACATCCACGCTAAACTGTGCATCATCGACGACAAGTACGTAATCTGCGGCTCCTCCAACATCAACGACCGCTCGCAGCTGGGCCTGCACGACTCAGAGCTGTCGATCGTTCTGCAAGACAGAGACGAGATTGATATCCAGATGGATGGGAAGCCCTACAAAGCCGCCCGCCTTGCACACGACCTGCGCTCCAACCTCTGGCGCGAACACCTGGGTCTCCTCCCCGCGCAAGCACTCGAAGCCTCCGATGACCCCAACGCACAGCCTCCCGGCGAGAATTCCCCCAACGACCCCCAGCCCGGGCCGGAAGCAGAGTTTGTCGCCGACCCACTCTCAGAAAAGCTCTGGGACGAGTGGTGCGGCCGCGCAACCGTCAATACAGAAGTCTTCCGCACGCTCTTCCACGCAGATCCCGACGACAACATCCTCACCTTTGAGGACTACGATAACTTCACGCCGAACCCGAAGAAGGACAAGGAACACAAGCAAGGTCACCTGTACGATATGGTGCGCCCGGTGGCGGAGATCAGACAGGAGTTGGATCGTATTCAGGGCCATCTCGTCTGGATGCAGTTGAGGTTCATGGAGAAGGCGGATCTGGCGGAACGTGGCTTGCAGGTCAACTCGTTCACGGAGTCGGTCTACACATAGACGAGAGGTTGTAGATGTAGAGCAGCGCTGGTGTGTTGGTCTGCTTATGTTTGTACGTGGAGATGATATTACGTGCTATGATGGAGCCTGGGTGAGCTGGCGGTGTGTTGGCGTCTGGATTCCCTATTGTCGCTAATATCGATACCGCATAATTCAAATATTGTCGTGACACGGTACGTCCCCGGCTGTAGTTTCAAGTCGGATATCCAATAACATCCGCACAGAAGACGAAAAGACCGCTGTGACCGCTCATCTTCAAACGCCAGCCATCTCTACACCTCGTCCCCACCCGCACTCATCCTGAACGCCTCTTCTGCCGCTTCACGCCCTCAGCAGTCTTCTCCTGCTCCTCGGCCAACCACCTACTCCTGCGCCTCGTCGCCCGCGTACTCATCTGCAATGTCTTCTCCGCATTCTGGACGTCCCTCCTCTCTGCCAGCGGTCCAGCAAGGACCTGCGCAGGAGTTAGACCGTGCCACCAGTCCGCGCCGAAGCCACCTCGGAAAGGTGCAACGGGAGGAGGTGCGCCGACTGTGTAGACCTCGGTGATGTCTGTACTGCGAGCGAGCTGTGCGTGGCCGGCGCGGACTGCGTCGCGGAGCATCAAGCAGGATGGTGAGGGTGGGGAGGCAAGCGTGGTTATGTTGCACAATGTGATGAGAGGGCGTGGTGGCGTGGAGATGAGGCATTCGCGGGTGTAAGTGACGAACTCTGCGATTTGGTCGTCAGTGTACCACTCCCGGATCGAGTCAGGATGCCCAAGCTCCTGGTCAGTCTCGCTGTCAAACTCGCGGTTGTCTTGCTCGCATTGATCAAATTCAACTCCGCTGTGTTCAGCTTGTAGTCCTCGCGGAATCCCAACATACTGGAATCCGCGCCGTAGATGGACCGGGTTCAAGGCGATATTGAAGACTAGCATTTTTGACCCTGTCTCAGGTTTGTCTCTCGATTTGCGAGATGGGTTGGTGTCGACGCCTTGCTGATTGTCTCCAGCTCCTTCAACTTCGGCCGAGGGAATGGGTATTCCAATCCGGAACTGGGAATACTGTGCTCCGCGCCGCAAGTTGATAGGATTCAGAAGCGTCTTGAGGCTTAAGAACCCAGGTTCTGACATCTCGTGCAGTGTTGAACAGTGGATGTCGATGACTGAGTTGCCGATGTGTGGTTGACTTGCGCGCTTACGGAGACGGTGCGCGATCGTCCGTTGTGTAAGCTTCGACATGAGTGTATAGTGTTCGATCTATACTATATTGTGTGGGATGAATGTTCGGACAGACGAGATGCACAACGCACTGCAGCCTGCACTCACGATGTCGCTAGTGAATGTATATCCTCAAGCTCGCGGAAAGCACCAGCTACTCCCAACCACTCATTGTTTCCTGCCAAATACTTGCATTACTCCTTCCTCTCGCCAGTGACCATGCATTTCACTCACTCCGTTGCTTGTTTGCTGGCTGCTGGCAGCCTTGCCTATTTCCAGCTCGGAACATCCTTGCACATCAGCAGTACCAACAACAACAGCATTGCATTCAACTTTGGCGCCGCGTCAGGAATGAGGCTGGATACCACCGTCCTCTGCTCCAGTCTGGTCGGCTCCCGTACCAGCCTTTAACGCTCCACCGTCTGCCGTCGCAACTTCCATCTCATATTCCTACACAAACATGCCGTCCGCGACTGCTTCAATCGACGCGCAGGAAGACAGCATATATCACGTACCACGAGATCGATTTGGAACTATAGCAGTTCTTGCAACCTGCGCTGTGATTGGTATCGTAATGTTTGTCATCACGGTATGGGCTTTCATCGCACATCGCAACGGTCGCCGCCCATGCGCTTGTTTCGGTGGCTGTGGTGGACGCAAAAAGAATTCTCGGAAATATAGAGACGGCTCTGTGAATTCAGAATTGGCATTTGCTGGTGCTGGTCGCCATTTTGATCGACGGCCGATGTCCATGCAGCCGCAACCGTTCACCATGGCGGCACCTCAGCGACCTCGGCCGGTGCGGTCTCAGATGCGCGGTCAATCGGACGCTGATTGGGTTGCTATGTTCAAAGGGACTAAATAGCTGAGTTTGTTCGGTATTTTCTCAGATCTAGAAAAGTTACTGCGTTTATCCTTCCCAAAACTCCTCACAGCCCGTGACTTCCTGTGACTCAAGTGCATACAGAGATAGAGAGAGCCGCCACTTGTTCACTTTGACTGCTAAATTTTCGTGCTACGTCTACGGTGCAGATTCTCGCGTTTTTGACTATTGATTGCTTTGCACGCCTAAGGCAACACTGTGCATTCACACAGCACGACGATGTACAGAAACACACTCTAATATCCTAGTTATATCATGTCTCACATTCACCGTTGAAATTCCTTGTTCAACTCACCACTACTCAGACTGTCTTTGTGCTCAGACACGATATCTCACGCAGGTCTTTCTAACTTCAACTGGCCGACCACAGCGCCTGGAGCCCCGAATCTGCCCAAATTTACTTTGGATCCAGCACCTACACTCTCAACAGTCCCGTTTATGGGGGCATCCACCATAAATCTGTCAATGGCAACACAGCCAGCGGGAACTGGCGTGATGAAGACTGTTTATACCATGTTGACTTCAACCGTTCCCCATGACCCAGCTGTCGATACTGCAACGGCCTCGCTAATCTATCAGACGAAGCCACTGGGCTTTGTAGCGCCAGTCCGACCCACCAAGATCCTCACACCCGTACCCAAGATAACTGTAGCAGCTTTCGAACTCCACACGCCCCCGGCAGGTCTTGCTGTGTCCAACATCGCAGAGCCACTGCCTGCAAAGTCGAACTCCAGTCCAACGCCAAACCCGTCGTCAACAGATGCCAGCACCACCTTTGCCTCGGACAACTTTAGCACAAAGATCACAGGCATCGTTGTCGGCGCGGTAGTACTTGTGCTTCTCGTCGGTCTCGCACTGGCATGCTGGCGAGCGCGCCGGTCCAAAGTCCAAGACTCTGAATCAGCACCCGCAGATGTGGCTGCCGTGCTCGACGCAAAGCGACAGCGTGCGGAATATCTAGGCGTGCAGCGATGGTCTCGCTGCGATATCCAGGCGAACATGCACCGATTTCAAGCAGTCCGGGCCAGCATGGCTGCAAGGGGGGCCGCAAAGGAGGGTGGAGTTGTAGAGGCTGAAGGTGAGGTGTTTGAGATGCAGGAACCGCTTGTGCAGTCCCGTCGACCTTCGGGTCTGGCGATGCATCCGCCGACGCCTGTGATGTCGGAGTACAAGAAGGGTGATGGGAAGGATGGAGGCCGAGCTTTGTAGGCAAAGATGTGACGTGCACTGACGCTGTGAGAGGACTGTATGCACATGATCGTAATTTGTCCAACTAGAACTTACTGTGTCGATTGATCCACGTCTTGTCACCCAGCTTGTATGTCGCTCGTTCCTACAAGTTCCACGCGTTGCTGGACTTTGACAGTGCTATCGATATCTGTCTGCTCGCATTGTGACCGCACAACCACTGTCCCAACGGCTGCTCATCTACGATACGTGTGTATCCATTATTCACGCTCGCATACATGACCGCAAATACGCATCCCACCTTCTCCCCACAATCAGCAAACACCAAATTATCAACCAACCAAACAACCACCTAAACTACACACCATGTCCTCCTCAACCCCCGTTGAAGCCCCAGACCCCAAAATTGATCCCATCACCCTCCCCCTGCTCATCGCACTATGCATCTTCACGCCCTCGCTGCTGGCCATCACGGGCTACTTCATCTATCTGCACACGGTGAAGAAGTGCGAGGACAAGAAGCAGCGGGCGAAGCAGGACGACAAGGCTGCTACCGGGATCGTGAGGGAGATGCAGCCGCGAGGTGGAGTGGCAGGTGCGTAAGTTTATTGATGTGCCTTTGTTGAAGTGAGGGGGAGGGTAGGGGGGGGAGGGGGGTGTAGTACAGCAGTATGTATAAAATGATGCTGAATAAAGACTTGTTCAGCAGATGATTGATGCAGAAATAAGGTGGAGAAATGTAGTAGAATGATGTAGAGACAAGGTAGACGGTACGATAGTAATGATGTAGAGACAAGGTAGACAGTACGATAATAATGATGTAGAAGCAAGGCAGACAGTACAATAGTAATGATGTAGAAGCAAGGTAGACAGTACAATAGTAAGGCATTCCGTACAACATTATGCCCAATGAAGATTTGTTCAGCAGAAAATTAGGTCGATCTGCGTGATCCTTGACACGCCATCTTATCCGGAGTGGACGACAGTAGCGCTTCGTCCGGGAGATTGAGTGGCACCACCAGCGAATGAGCATAACATGTCCAAGGATCAAGGCGGTACAGCAGAAGAAGGAAGTTCGCTGTCGTCAAAGGGTATGTGACTTGCAAGTCTAAAGGCCACATTAAAGCTACACAAATAGTCTCCAACGCTGCAGGACCTTGCACCCTACAACCGACCCGTCGCTCTGCGGTCCACATCCCTCGTCTCCCGCATCTCCTCAAGCATGACGCGGTTGAACTGCTCCCACCCATCGAGATAAACGTGATGCCCCGCCTTGTGGATGATGACGACCTTGGCCTGAGCCTGGTCTTTCTCCCTCTGCTCTCTGCTCTGTGCCTTCAGGACGCGCTCGCGCTCCTCGCTGATCCTCTGCTCCGCTGCGTGGCCGCCCGCGACGTCCATCCAGTCATTCTCGCCGTACATGAAGACGACCGGGAATCCGTTCTCGCGGGTGGGTTGCGAGCCGGAGTGGGAGAGGGAGACGGACTCGGGCGGCGTGTCGCCGTCGACGCTGGGCGTGGCGTGCGGGCCGATCCACTGCCGTCCCAGGCCGTGGATGCGGCGGATGAGGGGCGAACGCGCAAACGCGCCGGGCGCGAGCAGGTAGCTGAGGGCGTACTCGCTGCTGCCCCGCTGGCGGAAGAGTGCGTAGCTGTAGTCGTGCAGCGCCTGCGCCTCTTCTTCCGGCAGGTGGCTGAAGCGTCGACTCGTCCACCCCGACACGAGACGCGGGCCCAGCGGACCACTCCAGCGCACAAAGGTGAACGGGGAGAGCATGTTGGCTTCCCAGAGGTACGTGAGCCAGCCAGGCATGCGACGACGGGGTGGCTGGTTTGGCTTCTCGGCCCTCTTCTTCGCTTGGTTGAGGAAGTTGTTGTTGTCTGCGGTCGAGGGCGGGACGCCGTTGCGGGTTGAGGCTGCGTCCTGGGTGAATTCGTTGGCCATGGTGGAGTCGCTTGGATCGGGCATTTCTTCGCTGACGGCGTATGGGTCCTCTGGTATCCCCACGGGACTCGCGAGGATGAGCTTGTTGAGGTGGCCTGGATACTTCAGGGCGTAGGCAACGGCGAGGTAGCCGCCCAGACTGTGGCCCAGCAGCGTGAACTTGTCCAGCCCACGCTTGATGCGCCACTCCTCCAGGGCGTCGATGAAGAACGACTCGGCTTCGGCGATCTTACCGTCCTTGTCCTTGGCGTGGATCTTGAACGTCGAGCGGCTGCTGCGGCCCATGCCGAGCAGGTCCAGCGCGTACACCTTCCAGCCTTCGGCCCGCGAAAGGCCCTCAAAGTTGCGGTAGAAGAAGCCCAGCCCGGCGCCGTAGCCGTGCAGCATGACGAGGTGCTCCTCGACGTCCTCGCCCAGTCGCTCGACGCTGAACTCGTTCAAAGCGCGCCCCTTGCCGCTCAGCTCGACCATCTGCGAGTTCCACCGGCGCGGGCCGTACGGATCCGCGAGGGCGTCAGTCGTGGTGTGGTCCTCCGACTTCTTCGGCGGCGCTGCGAGATCCGCCGTTGACGGTGACGTCGACGGTGACGTCGACGTCGGCGCTGACGCCGAGCCAGTCTGTGTGTGTGTCGGCGGCCTCTGCAGGTAGGGAATGAAGGACATGACGCGGTGCTCCGTGGCCATGGGGGACAGGCCGGCCCACTGTCGCACGTTAGGGGAGCGCCCACCGTCACACCAGGCAGGAATCGCAACTCACCCACTGCGAGAAGCCGTCGCTCGCGCTCAGCGGGAACCACTTTGCGATGCGGCCCGGCGCCTGTCCCTCGGCCCGCTGCGAGGCGAGCGGGCTCTGCTGCGTCTTCGTCCTCAGCTCGCCGCTCGCCTCGTCCTCGTCGCGCGCAGCCACGGTGCTACTGTTCTTCTCGCCCATCTTAATTGGGGTGCTCAGACTGAGGCTGATGTAGCTCGCGCCTCCAAAGCCAACCGTCTTCTGAAGCGCGCCACGTGCGGCGGGTCTTGTCCGTAAGTACAGCCTCAGCATGCGTAGCTGGGCAAAAAGAGAAGCCGCGCTGGAAATGGTGGCGGTCTTGCGTTGCAGGACACCTCGAACGCTGGGGCGCGTTGCGAGGCGCTGCACGGCACTTTTGTATGTGCTGACGTACTGGAGCGATGCGGCGGACGACGGGCGGCGAATCGCTGGTTATGCGCCCGTGGTGATTATGGCAACCGGCCTTAGGCGTTAAGAAACCGGACGAGTCTCGCCGCTGCGCCGTCCTGAGAGCTGCTGCCTGGGAATCTGTCTGGAAACTGCCCGCAGCCCGTGGCCAGTAATCGAGCGTCGTGAGGGAGGTCGCAGTCGAGCAGAATGTTGTGCATCACAGCAGGAGGGGCACTGCCTTGAGGGGCATCGAGTCGTATTGAAAGTACCTGGGGCGCCGGCGCGTTGAGGAGGGCACATACATATCGGCGCCGTACCTTCCTTTCAACATTGCCCAGGTGACCTTCAATTGGCTTCTCAAATGCATCTCTCAGACGCGTTTTGGCCGACTTGCCCCACCTCGCGATGCGGTGAACGCGTGGTGGCGCCTCAGATTGCTGTGTTCTTGGTGTGGTGGCATTAGCGCTGCTGATTGGACAGCATTCAATTCACGGGAAGGTGCAACCCGGCCCTTGCAACGAGACATTTAGATGGTTAGTGCAATCTACACAGCTGACGGCAAGGATAGTCAATCATTAATCGTTTAGGTATCATTACACGTTGGTAGTACCCGGCATGCAGCATGTGCAGAGCCTCATCTCACTCCATGTAAAGATCTGCACCACTCGAAACCCCAGACGTCTCAACCCTGTCCGTCGTCGCACATGTGCCGATCACACAGTACAGCCCACTTGCACCTCTGACATCTCCGCTTCAGACTCCCGAGGACGAGAAAGCGGCGACGAGGTGCACGCTGATGTCCGCAAACAGCACACAACGCCTGGACCCTTGGCGTGCGAAGCGAGAGTGGGTCCGGGGTCTGTAGCCTGTAATCTGTAACCCCGGTCTCCCGAGGTAGTGGATGCGAGATCTCCAAGAACGCATTCCTGCCATGCGCGTGGTGCCGGAGGCGGCGGCTTCAACACCAACGCCACCGTCGTGAACAAAGGACATGCACCTTGGCGGAGCGAAGCGCGAGCTTGGCGAACATGCCGGAGTTGGCGGATCTGTGCTGGTGCTGCTCTTGGCGTGGTTTATGTGGTGCTGCGTGCATACGAGCGATGCTGCCGAGAATCCGTGGTCGGGTTGCCACCGAGTGAAGCAGTGTCCTGGCTTCACATTCATTTCGGAGTTCGGCGAAATGAGAATCGGAGCTTCGCTGGCAACAACGTGTCCAGAGGATCCAGTGGAATCGCGAAGAGCCATGATTTCGGTTTGTTAAGGCGGTAGTATGGTTTCGGTTTGTTGTTGTAATGCTGTATTACAAGCACGCGGTGATGTGGTGCTGTGAAGTCCAAATACCTTCACACCATCTGCTTGAGCTCCTGCACAACAGGAACGGTGGGGGGTGCTGTCAAGTCCACATCCCTTCATACCATCTGCTTGGGCTCCTGCACAACAGGAACGGTGCTGTTGCTGCTCCACTGGCTCTGGATGCTCTCCCTGGCGTGGTGCTTCTTCAAAGTTCCCCTGTTGTCTCTCGGTCGCTCGCTGGAAGATCCACTCTCGGTCCTCCAGGCGGGATCTGGTCGCTGCGGCATGGTGTAGTCGTGCTTCTCATTCAGCGTGTCCGCACCGGAAAGGCTCTCGACTGCTGCAGGCTCCGATTTGGCTGTCTTGCGGCGCATGCAGCAGCAGTTGCGTCCGCTGCTGTAGAAGAAGAGCAGCCATATGCAGACCCAGATGAGGGCGATGACAGGGATGATGCCGACCACGACAAGCACGGCGATGGCGGTCCCAGATATGCCTCCAGTAGAGCCTCCTTCGAGGAAGCGAGGTGCAAGGTGGGCGATGGCAGGCATGTTGTTTTAGGACTTGGAATGTAGAGGTTGCAAAAGTAGTAGCAACAACGATATGATATTGAAAGGTCGGCGGCTGCAACGCTCTTGAAGTGGATATAGCAGTGACAGGTGAAACACAAGCGAGTGGAGGTTTTGTTGAAAGCGGGTCTTGGAACAGCAAATCCGAGAACAAAGGCCGTCTGTAAATTTTACGAGAGCATGGATGCAGACCGCAGTGAAGCGCGCAGGTGGGCTTTGTATCCGGTGCGTCCGCTTTGGGACGTCATGAGAGGGTCAAAAGCAGGTGACGCACCAGGCCACCGAGACATCTTGGAACCCGCCAGCGCTTGGAAGTAGCGGGCTTCGTAAGATCCTTGGCTCACACCGTCGCATTAATCATGCATTGCTTTTGCAGACGTCGCGTCGTTGCCGCTTTGCTACGAACCGCGAGCCTGAGGCTGTCTGCGTTACAAAATGCTGGCATAGCCTCTGAGAGCGCGAATAGCTGAGGCGGCTCGCTGTGTGTTGCACGACGATGTTCCTCACGAGCACGGAAGAGTCGGTAAGTGATCGTATAATTACGCAAATAGACCTAGACCCAAGACCCTACAGGCGCGTGGTCGAAGCCGTCAATCCGAAAGTCTGGAGAATCGCAAGGGCGATTGGATTCCATGTCATCATCTGGTTGTGGTCTAGAAGAATGTAGTTAGCCTCTTGCGGTTAGATGCCGTGCCGGCTGCCGCGAAGTGAAGTCATTGTGCTTGTGCGCTTTGAACCTTTCGTAGGCGGTGTCGATGCCTTCAAGAAGTTCAAGAACATCGGCATCGTTTGTCTTCGGAAATAGAAGATGCGAACTGACGCAGTCTGGAGCACGGTAGGTTCGGCAAAGTTTTTAGTAGCCTACGGAAGATCGCCAGGGACATCTACGATCTCCAAAAGCGATCTCGAAGCGCGCCACGGGCACGCCAACTCCTTGGGCTTCTTTGTAATGGGCGGGGTATTGCTTACCTCCATGCTTGGCTATGAGCTTTTCGATGCGCGCGGTATCGGTTTCCCAGACTTCCTGCCTGCCAGCCTCGCCCAGATCAGCCGCCTCGTACTTTGGCGTTGGCGCACTCCAGGCATCGTCATCGGTACTTGGTTCGGTTGCAGCCCGGAGTGTGGACTTGAACAGCTCCTCGGTCTGATTCCAGGGCATGGTGCTGTCGTTCTCAGCATGCACGAAGACTAGTCGCAGTCTGGAATACTTGTCTGTTGGTCATGAGTTAGTCGCAATCCGGCCTTCAGTAGTCTATGACACGCAGCACCACAATGTGTACCGTATTCACAACTTCAAGCGGCTCTTCAACTTACGGGTAAGCGCAGCCAAGCGGACATCAGACCGCCACGTGTCTCTGATTTTGCGACTGAACCAGCTCTGGATAGCTGGGATCATCTTGACGGGAGCGAGCACTGGCACGACGCCACCGATCGAGTACGAGGCGAACGCATTGCCAGCGTTCGTGAAGGCAGCACACAGGATGATGCCTGCAAATTCCACGCCCAGCTCAACGTACTGCAATGCTACGGCCGCTACGACCGCTGTGCCTAGTGAGTGGCCGAGAAGAACAATGCGCTGTGGAGGGATCATTGCGACATTCAATGCCCAATCGACCACAGCCTCTGCATCATTTCGAAGTCCGGCTTCTGAAGGCACGCCCTTTGATTTCCCAAACCCGCGATAGTCAAACGCGAGCACAAAAACCTTTTCGCACGCCCCAGATGCATATGAGCGGTACTCTTCGGTGCGTCTCTGCTGCCCAAGTGTCGCCGCGTTGCCGTGAAAGTATATCAGCAGCCGCGCTTCCGGATCATCTCGCAATAGACGGAACGCAAGCTTCTCGGTGACATCGTCGTCCCCAGACCGCTCGTTTAGAAAGTCGCGCAGGTGTCTGGCATATACACCAAGCGGTGCGACGAGCCACGTAAACAGTCTGTGACCATCTTTGGTTGCAATGCGGAAAGGCATGACCTGGTTTTCTACGGCGCATGAGCGTTGAACATCATAATTCATAACTGGTTCTCGTGCACGCACTCAGAAACCCAGCTCTTTCAGGCTCATCAAGCCATTTCCCTGGGAACAAGGTGACCCAGTGTAGGTACAGCATTTCTGGGTATCCTTTAGTTTTGCACGTGACTGAATCTGCAGGACTGCTGCGCTCACTCACGTCTCTGTATCCATGGTAAGCAACAAAGCAGGGTGGCAGGCAGCCATATGCAGCTGATGAACGAAAGTGTCACGGCGATGCCGCTGCCGATACCCATGTCGACAAGAGTGTTGATGCAGGGAAAGAGCTCAGTGGATTGGGGCCGCAATTACTTCTTTGGGCGAGGCCGGTGTGCTTGGCATCCGACCACCGAGGCTACGAAGTACTTCCGTTGCTGCATTCCGTCCCTCCTTCATCATCAACACAGAGCATTGCATGATCATGCCGTTTTTCCATCACTTTGCGTCGGTCGGCCTGGTTCAAATTCCGAATAGGGATCCGCACTGAAGTACCAAAACAGCGCTGTTAGCAAAGTGACCGACTACGCGCAGCGAATTAAAGTAAAGATCTATGCTCCTATAGTTACTCGTGTACGAAGCCTCCGAGGATTTGATCGCAATAACAAACCCAAGTAAGAGCTGCAAGTAGAGCAAGCTGTCGCGGGGACGCACTTGCTACATTCTCAATAAGCGAAACTGATGCGTATTATCGCCCTCGAAGATCTAACCTGGATCATGTCACTCCGGCATGTAGAGCAAGGACATAAACCTGGGTTTTCTGTTCCATCAAGGATACCCACAACACTGACATGTACGTAGACATATAGCAGTTCGCATGACACCAACCTCCCAATCCAACACAGTCACCTAGCCAGAGCATCACAGTCAAAGCAAACATGTAAAATCCACAATCAAATACTCCCATGATACGACTGCGTCGCAAGACTAAACCGCTCCTTGAACCGCGACCCGCCGTCCCTTCGCGGCGCAGCCGCTGCCTTCTTCTCGGCAACACGCGCGTGCAACCCCACCGTCTTCGCGCTCGCCCTGGCCGCCGCGCGCGCAACCACAGACCCGCGGGTGTGGGGGTCATCAGCAGCACTGAGCCAGACGACAATCTCTTCCATTTTGCGCGCGCGCTCGCAGTCTTCGTACATCCCGCTGAAGTCAGGGTTGCAGAGTGCCGGGTCGAAGGGGGGCGCGTGCTCGTCGCGGCTGGCTGGCGCGCGGAGGTGGGCAGGCGTCGACTTTCGCACGGGCTGCGGGACGTGGATTTGGGCCTGCTTGTGCTGCATCTCCCAGTCCGCCGACTCTTCATCGATGGTCGCTTCGCGCGGTACCGCGCTATCCGCACGCCGCGTCTGCGAGTGGCGGAGCCGCTTCGGCGCGCGATGCTCTTGCGTCGACTCCGGAGTGAGGCCCTCAAGGCGCGCCAGCGACTCGGCGCGCTGGCGCATCTTGTAGTCGTTCGCCTGCGGGTCGGGCGGGCTGCCCTGTTTGAGATCGTAGACACGCGGCCGCGAGACGTGCTTCGGGCTGTCGTTGTTGTGCTTGTCCAGCTCGTGCTTGGTGTGCGGCCATTTCGAACGTCTGCGGCGGCAGCGCAGGAAGATGATGAAGCAGAGTCCTAAGAACACAATCAGAGCGGAGAGGGTGATGACTAGTAGAGCCACGAGTGCGATGGGGGGAGTGTGCGTCTTGCCGACTGCGAGAGGAGAGCCAGACGCTGGGGGTAGAGGTGGGATGCCGGTCGCGAGAGGAGCCTCGAACGCTGAGGGTAGCGGCAGAATGCCTGTCACGAGAGCAGCCTCAAACGCCGAGGACAGCGGCGGGAAGCCGATTGACGTTGGAAGGGCGGCCAGGGAATCCGCCAGCGTCGATGCTATTGAAGTCGAAGCCGCCGGCGAGATCTTGGTGGCGAGCGTTGTGACAGTCGACGCGAGGAGCGTATAAACATCTGTGTGAAACACGGGGACATTGATGATTGAGGGCTCGAGAGAGGCCATGTTTGTTTCTTGCTGTAGGTTCTGGACGCGGGTTGTCTGCCTCAGTGAGTGATCTGCCTCCAGACGAAAAGGGCAGCGAGCCGTGATAACGACCGGCGGCTGGATAAAAACGCAGATTCTACATTGTTGGACAGTCGTTGGGCGAGGGCAGTGTTGGTGTACGTCCTTGAACACTGCCATGCGCACAATGCATCTGAACAGCAGCCTTCACACTGACACCATCCACCATCCACCTTTTCACAGCGCGCACTCAACACCTCTATTCCACCATATCCCCCCTTGAGATTCCCCCCCAGCACATTCCCACCCACACAGCACCGCAAGCCCACCATGCCATCAAACCTCTCAACAACATCAAACCTCTCAGCAACACCAAACCTCCCAGCAACACCAACCCCCATCCTTCTAACCTCTCAGCTCAACATTTCCCTGCCAACAGGGACACACTACTTGCACACGCTCCCCCCGACGACCTTGCAGGAGGAACGCATCCACAACGACGAGCTGATCGGGCAGGCATCCTTCATCCTCGCCGCCGTCTTGTACGCCTTGCACAATGTCTACCGCCTCGTGGCGCACAGCCTGGCTGAGCGCAGGGAGAAGGATAAAAAGGCGCGGCTTGATGCTGAGGCGGTTGAGCTGTTCGAATGGGCGGGCGTCATGGAGACGGGGCCTAGCGATGGGGAGGTGACGGGGTTGTTTGACTCGCCAGGCACGATGCTTGAGGGGAGTCGCGGGAGTGCGGGGACGGGAGAGGTTCGCACGGTGGAACGCCGTCTGAGAAGTGCAAGTGTTTTGCGGCTCGAGGATTCCGGGTGTGTGTCGTCCAGTAATTCGTGGTCAACGCTCTTTCTCATGAAGCGTAACGTGGTATCATCGATCAATCAAATCCAACCCCCCAACCTCGACCTTCGAGCCTCAAGCACTCGCGGCCTCCTTCCCGCTCCCACTCCCGCTCTCGCGACTGCCCTTCCGCCTTAGCTGCGGCCGCGGCTTGCTCTCGTTGGTGGCTTCGTATCCGTCCTCCATCTCGCTGAGACTGGACGCGTTGCTGAGCATGCTGGTGCGCGTCCCCGCTCGATTCCCGCTCCCAGTGGCACCGGGCATTTGCGGTCTCAAGGGCGGCTGGCGCGCAGACGCAGCAGTGCCCTGCGTGACTGGTTTCCCTCTGGGCGCCGAGGTCGAGCGGCTGGATCCCGCAGTGCTGGAGCTCCATCTGCGCTCCCTGCTCTCCAGCGGACGGAGACGCTCGTCGTCTGGCCCGGGGGTGGAGCTGCGGCTCGACGTGCGCGAGTGGCTGCCGTCCATGCCGTGGGTGAGCGTGCTCGTTCTGCGCCGGCGGTGAGAGCTGCTCGCGCTCAGACTGTGGCTGTGACTGTGGCTGTGGCTGTGGCTGTGGCTGTGGCTGTGGCTTGATTTCTCGACGTCGGCGCGCGACGAGAAGCCCCTCGCACGCTTCCAGCCGCGCCAGCCAGTCCACCAGAGCATCCCGCCTTCTTCGCGCGCAATCTCGCGCTGGCGGGCGCGGACACGCGTTCTAAGCTCGAGGCGGCGCTCGTTCTCGCGCTCCCAGTACTCGGTGCGGTACATTTCCCAGTTCTGCCTGAAGTCGGGGGTGAAGGGCTTGGGGAGCAGCAGGAGCTTGATGTAGTCGCCGCCCGGGGCGATGTCCTCCTCGGCGTACTCCTTGCCGTCCTCGACGATGCGTTGGCGCGGGCGGCCCGAGTCGAGGGCGTGCGACTTCTCCTGCATGACGTTGATGAAGTGATAGCTGCTGCCGCCCTGCTCGCCACCCCACAGGCCGCCGCTGAAGGGCAGCAGGAAGCGCGCCCACTCGGCCAGCTCGTGCCACCAGGGGCCGCGGATGACGACGATCTTGGCGTTCATCCCGCGCAGGCCGCGGTTGGCAACGCCGATCCAGCGCCGCGGCCAGCGCACGCCGCGCTCCCACTGGCCGGTTGCCCAGAAGAGCAGCGCCGTGACGCCGCCGGTGATGAAGCCGACCTTCTGCAGCATGTCGAGCAGCCAGTACTGACTGCCGCCGATGCCCTTGCCGTCCTCGCGCGGCCGCAGCCACAGCAGGTAGAAGAAGAAGGCGATCCACACGCCCAGCAGCGTCAGCACAAACGTGTTCTGCCGGCGGCGCGCACGCAGGGTGAGGTACTGGCTGCGCAGGCTCGCCTCGAGGATGAGCAGGTTGAGGTAGATCTGTGGCGGCGAGCTGGGCAGCAGCGACGTTGGGTCACTGAGCGGCGCGCGCCGCGTCTTCGCGTCCGGGACGGGGTGGGGGAGCGCGAGCGCCGAGGCGGCGACGTCGTTGACCGAAGTGCCCGGTGGCGGGGCGCCTTTCACCATCTGGTCGAGTGTCGGCATCGTGGCGCACTCCGCTCGGCTTCGCTGTGTGGTGGCCGTGTTATAGTCCAGCCGCTTGCATGTGGTGGCCGTATTACAGGCCAAGCCTATTGCATGTGACGGTCGCCAAAGTCGCACGGCAGCAGCACGTGCCAGTGTCTTCCTGCGCGCCGGAGCGAATGTCGGCGCTGCTCGTCCTCGTCAGCGCGCCACAATGCACAGCTCCGCGTTGCGTGAGGGGGCAGCGAGAGACGTGTGTCGTCTGTCGACGGCCGTCCGGAGTGGCATGGGCTGGTGCGACGGGCCGGAACGCTCGCTTAGCTCTGGCGGTGAGGCCCAGGGTCTGCTGGCATGGCCACGAACCCCACAAACTCTGTGGATCGTGCATACTTCGTACGTCGACACGTCATGCAGGTGTGCTGCGTCGATGCGTGCCTTGCAGTACCGGTAGTAGCTCGGCCGCCAGAGTGTGAAGAGTGGGGAACGGCTGCATCGCAGCAAGAGAAGGGATTGTGAACCTTCTCAACGGCTGCATGTATATATCCACGTGAACACATCACATCTGCGTCTATCTAAGCCTGCACCTTGCAGCTCTCCTGCGCCCTGACCCTGGGGTCGCTCTCACTCGTCACAGTCAGCTTCACCGTGGCCGTGTCCACGGCTCCATACCCGCTGCGCACAGCGACCTTGACGTGCGTGCTCGCACCAAACTTGGCGTGCGCAACGGCATTAGGCACACCAACCTCCCAGCCCTCTCCCTCGACGTCCGCATCGATACGAAAAATGTCCGACCCAAGGAACGCAGACAGGTCCTGAGGGTGGGCGCTCGTGGTGTTGGCGCCAGCCGTGCCCGTGTTGTCGAGCTGGAACGTGCACCACACGCCCTCTGACGACGAGGTACCAGATACGGTGCCCTCTGACGACGAGGTACCAGATACGGTGCCCTGGCGCAGCTTGACGTCGTGTTTGGCCGTCAGAGTGTCGTTGGTCGAGCGAACGCCAACCGTGTACTTCAAGGTCCCAGATGCATCTCTGTTGATATCCAGCACGTACAAGTGCAAGCCATTCGCCTCGTCGACGTGCTCAAACGCACTGCCCGAGTTTGTGCCGGCGTGGAACAGCGCGTCGACTAGCTGTCTGTAATCACCGATGCTCCAGTACCGTGCCGTGCCGTTGGGCAGGTAAAAGTCCACAACGTGTGCGTCTTGTGGGTTGGCGTCGATGACCCACTGGAATGGCTGCGTGCGGTCGCTGTTCTTGGTCTTGCTGATCATGACCCCGGAGTCGGGGCAGAAGGAGTCGGCGCCCATCCGGTCGACCACTTCGATGTTGTAGTTGTTGTACCCGCCGCCGTCGCAGAGCGCGTCGAGAGACGTGTTGCATGCGCGTGCCAGGTCGCCAGAGCCGCCGAAGGTGATGTTCAGGCCCATGAGGCCGCTGCCGGGATCGACGGAGCGCGCAGTAATCTCAGCCACCACCGGACCAGACGTCGCAAGCCCAGAGCGCGACACTTGCAACACGGGTGTGTTGTCGATCAGCCCGATCTGGTGCTTGTCGCGCATCGTGTGGAGGGACCCCATGGATGCGCCCTGCACAGGAGGAATTTGCCAGCGTGTGTGAGGGCCGCCGGGGCCGTTGAAGGATCCGCGATCCAGCATGCTGAACGGTCCAGTGTACGCGCGGCGAGGAGGGACGCTGTAGGGGTTGTTGTAGTTGTCGCCGATGCCGAGGAGATGAGACAGCTCGTGCGCAAAGGTAGCCATACCACTCGATTCACCCTGAGTGGAGGAGCCTCCGCCAGCGTTGGGCCAGATGGTGGAAGCTGCAGCCCACGAAGTCCATTCAACATAGCGAGTGTTGGCGTGGTTGGGGAGCGAGCTGTTGGCTGGCGGTCCAAACTCCTCAGGAACGTCCTCCTTGCTCAGGAATTTCATCTCTCCAAACTCTTGCCACGTCGACGACTCATCCTGTCCCGCAGAAAGGATGAAAGCCAGTTCGTATGCATCAGCTGTCGCATTGCCAACATCACTACGCCATGCGCCGAGCGCGTCTGTTCGAAGGTCCACCGAGCATGGTGGGCCCTCGGGGCAGGCATCTTCGTTGAATCCACCTTCTTCGTCATCGATACCGTACTGATAGCTCTTGGCTGGCATGCGGTAGGGCCCGAAGACTGTCAAATCCACACCGTACTTGCCGAATGAGTCGCCCATCCAGTACTCGTGCAGAGTGTGGCCCTCATTGAGCTCGTTCGGCACGTTCAGCAGGTCGTGGTAGAAGTTGGGAACGTCCTCGCGCTTCAGGCCAGCGGCGAGCGGCTGCGGGTTGCCGAAGATATCAGAGTTGGCGGCCAAGGTGACAACAAACGGACTGTCTAGTAGGCGAACTTAGCAGAGCGAATCGAGGTTTCCTGAACTGTGTGCATACCAGGATAGTCGACAGCGACCATGGCGATGTTGAAGTTGCGGTCCCTCCCTTTGCGCGCAGGGTCACTCCAAGATGTGCTCGGTGGAGCAACAAAGTCGTCCCAAGTCATGTTGTCCGGATTGACCCAGTTCTGAGGGTCAATCGGCGCAAACGGAGCCGCCGCTGCTCTCGGTTTCAAATGTGCTGGGAAGGCAGACGCCGCCTCGAGCAGCGCAGCCGCGAGCACGACCAGAGAGGCCGACGAGCGGCCTTGAGGTGCCATCGTTGCGAACGTTCGATGCTGTAGAATCGAACAATGCCCTGGTCGTGCGATCAAAGAAAGGATGATGCAGACATAGAGACAGAGAGATGCGAGCACGGCAGCGACGTGATTAAGAGGAACTCCTACATCGTACCTGCGTACCCTGTCTCCCAAGCTGCAAGCTCCCCACTCACCCGTCCTACGTAACGATGGCAAATATGCTGTCCAAGAGATGGAGAAATGCTTATACAGATGCCTCTTGCAGCATAGCGTGATGCTTGAATGCAGGCCGTATTGCTTGGCTTATCGTGTCACCTGCTCGTTCCAGCAAGATGTTCGGGTCCATCCCGACGACGGCGAACTTGGCATTGTGGATTTGATGGAGAAGATGATACCCTCCAGCGGAATTCTACGGTAGAGTCTTTTCGTTGTTCAACCGCTGGTGGCTGGGTGGAGTGACCTTGGACCTGTTGTGCCGCGGGAGAAGCTTTGGCGCTGTGGACTCTGGGGGCCGGCGATGACGCAATGTCTGACATTCTGTACTGCCGCATGTCATGTAAATCTCGCAACAGTTCTAGTGAGATGAAAGGAGTGCTGGGAGTGAAGAAGTTGATGGGCGTGTTTCACAGTAACGCGTAGTTAATGTCACGCTAAGACCGCGTGCAGGGTCTGGATGGACCCAGCTGCGAAGTTGGATATCAACTTAACGACTTCCATCGCCATGAAGGGCGTGTGCTTGCTCCATTCGAAGCGCTACAGTACGTGACGTGACTTGAATTGGATTGGATTGGATTGGATTATGATACGTCCTAGGAAGCCGGGCTTTGCTCGTGTTCCCCTGTAGGCTGTCCTCTTAGGGGATACAAGGGACGCGCTCCACTTAGGTCTTAAGAGGGTTTAGCTCTATCTTTAGTAGCCATGTTCGTAGTTGTGGCTTTATATTAGGAACGATCTAAGGTTAGGTAGTTCCCTGCTGCCAATTAAAGGTGCGCTTGTGTAGATTCGAAGTCCAACTGGGCACTACAGTACGTGCCGATGCACCGACGACCATCATCTCGATCACAACACAGCTAACTAATTAACCACTCTGCCTTATCCTTCAAAATTAGGCTCGAAGTGTGATTGGCATTCATCTGACTCTGCATCGGAGGAAAATTGAGAGGCGAGAGTTGACAAAGGCCATTACTTGGTCATGTCTTTAATGGTGTCAGCGTCCAGGTCCTCAAGGATCAGATCTTTCAGTGCAATGGGACGATCCTCTTCGTCTTCTTCCTCACTCGACTCGGTACCAGCAAGACGAGTACGGTCAAATTTTGGGCCATCTTCCTTGAGCGCCAGTCTCTGACTGAACCATGCCGTCGTAACGATCTTCAATTCGACGGCGAAAATACTGCTTTCACCCATCTTGGCTCGGAACGCAGTGGCAGCATACTTTGTCGAATCTGCAGAAAGTTTTGGATCCACTACATGGCCAATATTCACGCCAGTAGATGCCAAAACGACGTGTCCGATGGGAACTTCACCGCTTGCTTGTCGTTGGCTCGACTCCTCTACGTCTGTGCAATATTCGACGTCCTCGCAGATCATGATACCGACAACAAGGCAAACCGGCCAGTCACCTTGGCATTTGACCCATTTTGGCACGATGGTTTTGATATTGGTGTCCTCTTTGAAATCGGCCCAGAATTGTTCGAGTTGTTGAATGCGTTTGAAGCGCACGTATTTCCCAGCCAGATGTAAGCTGTCTTCTTTGTTTGCGGATACTTTGACATTTCCTATGGAGGTCAAAGAAGCGACGAACTCGTTTGACTTGCTTCCAGCTCCGTCGATCGAGAAGTCGGTAGCAGAACCGTCTTGCACGCAATGGCTCAGGCCCGGTGATTGAGGCACATAATTTGTGGTCGGACTCAGAGGCTCCTTGACGATTGCACCGAGGATGGTGTCTTCGAAATTTGCTGACTTCATCCATGCCTGGTGTTTCAGAATGACGAACTGGGGGTCGCCCTTCATGCTGAGCGAATGATAGACAGCACCTCCGTGATTTCGATGATACGGAGCGTGAGGTGCCCTTGTGAGAGTATGTTTGGGTTGCTCTTTGCGGTCTGCCGGACGCAGATTAGATTGAATATGGTTCAGTAACCCAACAAGAACGTGTGTAGATTACCCCGCACATCAGCAGCGCCACATGCATGCATGGTGACCTGGCACAAAACACGGACCAGAGATGCCTGAAATGGAGTTTCTAGACGAGGAACTAGAACTGGTCACTGGGTCTCGGGCATCGTGTGGTCAGGTATATCGCATGTCGATGGCTAAAAGAGCTATTTGCAATATCACGTCTTTGCGTAGTGACAGTGTACCAAGAAATATAGACAAGTGCTATTGGGCTGTACATCGGCAAACTTGACATAAGGCTGAGTGGCGTGCAAGCACTCTGATTGCATGGAACGGCTGAACCACTATTAGTTGGCGCTGGAACCAGGTTGGGATCTGCTGATGGCCTAATAGACTACAGTTTGTATCCTCCCAGACCATCGCGATCGCTAATCAAGTCTGCTTTGATCCTGTCCTCCTGAAAGCGATCGAAAAAGTACTGCGGGCTCAACCAGTCATACCCATCTCCCCGGTTATGCATCATCAGCTGAAAGATCCTTCGAATACCGTCAGGGCTCGTTGGAGGAATGTTCCATCTGTATTCCGAGAGATGCGTGCGGATGTAACCAATCATGAACGCTGCGATAGACACCGCAATAGGCGTTGCGAACGAGGTTCCAGAAAGATGCTTCCAACCATCGTCCGTTCCAGATTCTTTCTTCGGAATGTCTGCAGGCCACCAGGATTTTATACATTCTCCAACAGCTGTGTAGTTCTCTTTTCCACAATCCCTGCTAGGACTGAAGGTTGATGCATTACCGGTTGGGGTTGACGAGTGAATGCAGAAGACGCCAGGATAGTTGCCGGGATATGTCCGAGGTTTATTGCCTCCCTCGTTTGATGCTGAAGCAAACACAGCTATACCCTGGCGGAGGCATTTTATGATCTCCTTGCCAACCTCATCGGGCGTACCAGGCTTACTGTAGCCGAAGGACATCGAGATCATGTCTACTTCCCACTCCCTGCGTGCACATTGAAGTGCCTACAGTCTAATTAGTTATTGACCTCGCTATACATAATTCCGGTGCACTATACCTGTACAATACTGCTTCGGACCGAGGCTTCTTCTGCCTCGCGGGCTTTAGCAGAGCTCATGACTTTGGCGACGTAGATCTTGGTCTGGGTTGTCAAGTTCAGGATGATACCGGCAACATGAGTACCGTGACCACATTCATCCCTCATAATACCACCTTCAACGAATGACTCGTATTTGATTCTATCGTGTTCGATTTCAAGTTCATCGAGGACCTTCTCATGAGTCATATCGAGACCTGAGTCTAAGATAGCTATCTTAAGTTTCGAGTGGCTATTGCGATTGGTCTTGTATTTTCGTCTCAGGGCTTTGAAGTCTTTGATCCATTTCGCGGTCTCTCGCCGTCTTCTGCTCCACGTCAGTCAAGCACATTAATTTAGACTATTCCACGAAAGGACTGAACTTACTCCTCGTCCAGTGATCCCTGCAGGTTCACACTAAAGAATCTCACAGGTGGGCGCGGAGGTACTTTCGGACGATACTTCAACCGTGGTCGCTCTCCTAAATTTAAGGATGGTGTTTTTACAGCGGAGTCGAAATGGTCAAGTTCCCCAAGTTTTTGAGTTGTGTCACACACCTTTGACGAGGGCTGCCCTGTGACCCAACCTGTAACAAAGTCGTTGTTCAGACGAGAATTACGACTGCGATCATTTGCAGAGCCCTGTCGAATGATGTGACTTGACTGCAGAGAGTCGTTGTCTGGACGTCCGATTGTCCTTTGAATGGCAGTCTCTGGGTTTGTCGGTCCGTATTTTGGGGGTGCGATACCATGCCAATGAATCTCTACCCCGTCGTTTTCGAGTCGAGTATCGAAGGCCGGTAATATTTCATAGGCGCTGTTCTCCATAGTAGGTACCAACGGTGTCCCTCTTGCGGGCGCTGGCTGGTACGCTGTCTTTTCGAAGACGATCTTGGACACTATTCTGTTCCATATGAGCTCCATGCACGTTCTTCCTTCTGATTCGCCAAAGCGCGAAAGCTGTATCCGTTCGGCATCAAGTATCTTGTGAAATCGAAGACATGCCTCTACTGCTTGGAGATACCCTTGTCTCGTCCCATCCTCAGCTTTGATGCGAAACTCGAGATGGTTCTTGACCATTAGATATTTGTCAACATCGGTCGTACTCTGTTCGATCCCAGTCGGTCGTCCATATTCGATCTCCAGAAGCAATTCTGCAAGTTCCGTAAATGCGTCCAAGCGGGACAGATCCTTGGCCTCGCTGAACATTTCTACTGAAGGCTCGCCGATGTTGTACTGTATGTACGGTGTCGCTCGGTCATACGGTTTGGAAGACGTTCCAAGAAATTGAACACAATCACGGTTCCACGGTTGAGATGTATGCTGAGAATAGCAGCATAGGGCCAGATGCAGGGCCAGTTTGGCAGCCAAAGCCCGCCGTTCTTCGATCTTAAACGGCTCTCTTTGCTGCGCTGACCACGAGTAACCATCGAACACCTTATCTACTTCTATCAGATCTCTAAGAGACTTGATCGGAAATCTGTTCGGATCTGTTTCAGGAAGTTTGGGGGCATCTTGACTTGGAAGAAAGGTTGATGTCGCTGTGTTGTAGAAGAGCATCAACCCCTCTTGATCTCTCAACGACGATCGTACATACTTGCATAATTGACTGCAGTCGAAGCCATTCTGAGATCCGCTGTGATATGATCAGCATGCTTACGAAGCAAATGTAGAAGATATATGGACATATCCACACCTCTCTAGACGACATTGAACACTCTGCCAGAGCTCAGTTGCTGGAGACTGACTGGCTACGGGGCAATAGAGAAAGACATCGACACCCACTGACTGAGAAATGTCTTTTCCAATGGCATCTTGGAGCCGAAGCATCAGCTTATGCGACGATTTGCAGGATGGATTCTTGCAGCCTGTAGCCTCACTGATGAATTTGTCGCAGGCTAAGGCATTGCAAGATGGAATCCTGCAGGCTTTGAATGCACTGTTGACCGAGTGCAGTAGTCTTTCGATGAACTCGTAATGATTGTCATAGAAGAAAGGTGTTGGATTGTCAATTTTGGGCTCCTGAGAACCTCTGACTTGGCTTGGTCTCCGGCGATCCAGGCCCGATGAGAATCGAAGACCATCTAAGAGGCGGTTGAGTTCCTGCACAGATGAAAGAGCTTGCGCTCCCAGATCATCCTGATCAAGGAGGAACAATAAGGGGTCGTGGCCAGTTGCAATATACAGGGACCCCTCAAAGCTGTCCAGAAAGGCCAATAGCATTTGCAGCCGTGGGTAGTCCTCTTCTCGGTCTGATACATTAGCTGGGAGGGGTACATCGTGTATCAGAGCTGGATTCACGACCTTGTCGAGAAGAGTCAGGAGCGTAGCAAGCTTGCCGTCTTCGCTTTCGTCAATATCTGTCGATTCGAGCCCCGCACAGCTCAACAAAATACTAAGGAAGCCACTCTCGAACAGTTGCAAACGGTTCAAGCGTGTCCTCTTATCAGCTGTGCCCGGAGTTCTCAAGCTGAGAACCTCGCCCGTATCGGCTTTTCGGTCATACTTCCTCTTGTGATTCCCAAGTCGCTTCAGAACCTCCATATTACGATAGCTGATCTTGCCTTGCGAGGGGCGAGGCTCCGGACTTGTGATGGCGCCTTGTCAGCAAGGTCACGCGATATGTCGAGTTTTGGCCCTTGGTGGCTAGTCACAGATCCAGTTCGAAGTCGCAGTCGTGTTTAGGAGTCGTGGGGAAGCATACAGACATATAGATGTCTTTGGGAAGGTGCATCGTGGAAACTTAAACGCGGAGCGGCTGTCGCAACGTGGTGGCATATTAGATTAGGCTGCATCTGCACGAGGTCTTAGGTACCCCGCCATTTTTCAGCTGGATGAGTAGTCTGACTCTCAGAGCTGAGAATGTGGATTTGCAAGACAATACCTAATAAGCCAAAGTCGCAGAGATATCCAGTACGGAAGCGTAACTAGGTGACAGCTACGCCTGTGACATCCAACCAACGTCCCCAACATTGCAGTTACCTGCACTGAACCTCCCAAGATCGGTATTACAGTTCCATCACGCTAGAACTCTGCAATGCACTGAGGACCCCGAAGGCTTTGCTTGATCACCGTATTTGCTTTTTGAGCGTTTCACACGGTGCACGAGATACTGACGAGAGTTGGAGTACCACCAAAGTTGTTAAGGCGGCCTCTAGGGTTATATCATGTGTGCGGCAAAGACCGCACATGGAACACCCGAAGGTCCGATTCTCTCGCTGGCTTGGGACTGCGATGAGTATTTCCAGAAATTCTTCAAGAAAACCAACACATCATCGTTGCCATTCAGGACACGACTCGACAACTACGGACTTCGATTCACCGCCTGGCGGGAACATCTAGGGGTCTTCGCAGGTCCAAAAGCCGACCTAGACTGCCAACTGCAACGTCACCCGGAAGTTCAAGACATAATTGTACGTCTTTTGCTGACTTTGAGACGAAACTTAATCCAATGTACGTATATACCTCCCGAGGTCATGATGGACACTGCGAACTAACGCATACAGTGGACGTGGACTGGGAGCTTGTATTGCAGAGCTCTTCAAATCACATCATCGCCAACAGATCATGGAGTCAAGATGCAGAAGGAGAGCATCAAGATGCCACCAATGCCGATAATCTCCTCAGGGGTACTTTCCAGGCCATCGACGAGTCGCTAGAGCAACTTCATCGAGTGGGGACCGCTATTCGACAATCAGCACGAAGTACTGAGATAGCACGGGCGAGGGCTTACGCCTCGGCACATCTGGATCTCGAGAATTTTGAGGCAATGGCCTTAGCCGCATTGCATCTGTTGTATCCGAATGCTGCAGAAAGCCTGATCGTTCAATTAAGCGAGAGCATGAAAGACCGCTTTGCTGTCATACAGTATAAAGCATCGCGCCAAGGAGTTAAAAGCAGAGATCAAAGGCCTCTGTCCCGTCCGAAGATAGAGCATCGTACCCATCAGGAACAAGTGCAGAAGCCACAAATGATTGAGCACGCCGTCCAACCAGTCCAGAAAACCGCAGTCACCCATACTGTGCTCTCAGATAACAAGCCGACTACCATTGGCACATGCAACCTCCGAGAACGATTTAAGCAAATACACACCCACAGAAGTCGACCAAGCACGACCATCGCACACATCGCATCTACGAACGAACCAACACCACCACGATTCCGTGACAGCAATGGCGCGATACTGGCGTGCCCATGGTGCTCCATGAAGACAAGCGATGAGCTGACCAAAAATGGTCGGTGGACGGACAAAGGAAGGCGCGTGGTTGACTGTGTGCTACCACGATATTTATTTTACTGACAGTGTGACAGGAACCACTATCGTGTAGACTTGAAGCCATTTCCATGCCTTTCCGAGAAATGTATCGGTTTGGAAAACAGTTTTGCAACGACGAGTGAATGGTCTGCACATATGTTCAAACACGATCAACTTTGGGCGCAACATATCCACTACAGCCCGATGTGGATTTGCAGTCAACACCCAAGCCCAGCGCTCTTTGAAACTGACCAGCATGTTGACAACCACCTTACCTCAATGCATCAGATCTCTTCTCGAGGTGAAGTCAATCTGGGCGAATCTCCAGCCGAGATGACTTTTGTCGATGAACACCGTGGGAGGGAGGTGTGCCCTTTGTGCGGCTTTCGATTAGAAGGAGACATCAGGCCTGAAAACATGAACAAGGTGCCAGCGCCAATGATTGGACACATCGCCGACCATCTCCAGATCTTGATGAATCTTTCTCTCCGCTTCATCCAGTTGCAGGAGAGACGTGACGATCAGGATAAGGTCAGTGAGAATGGCGACAGCGACCAAACAGTGGCGGTGACCGAAAACTCTCAGAAGCCTACCGATCATCCACCTCTATCACCCTTTCCGTCATCGCCTGCAAGTATAGTTCAGGAATATTCGGGAACACAGAGTGGAGAAGAAGAGCAGGAAACCGAGAACGATGTCAGAATTGACAACAGCAAACTGGCAACAGACTCAATTCCTTCAGCAGATGAATCCAAGCCAGGTTCTCCATCTCTTTGGGAGCCTCTATCCGACAGCCATTCTGATGAGACTGGCCCGGAGGGACCAGCCAAGATTGCTCAAACGACAACTTTGAACACAACAATGCTTCGAGCGAGGAAACGCCCCAGTGCATCACTAGAAGTGTCACTTGTTGAGGCTTTCGAGAGATCGAACTTTTTTGATCCAGAACTGGACTAATGTCCCGCACGACGCCTGAGGGGGATCATCACACGTGATGCAATTGAAAAAGAACTTGCAAAGTCGAAGAGAGATCTGAACAAATTGGACGACGAGACCGAAGACAGAGAGTTCTGGAAAACCTTCCAGGACTACGACAGTGAACTTCTGACCAATTGGGTCCTGAAACGCGCTACTAAAACATTTGCCACTGCGGTCGCCATCAGCCTGACGTCGCTTGAGCTACTCGCCTGCATGGTCGAGTCTAATAGCCAGGATTTATCCGATGAAGACCTGCCCACAAGTGCGATGCAACGACTGACAGGCGAAGTCACCTTGAGACCATCTCTTGAAAACAGATTCAGCAGCGTGCGTTGGACGTTCATGACACCGGTGTTCTCGGACAAGCAGTATGACTATGACTTACCGAGCGATTGTATTCTGCCTTTCACCAAGGATTACGATGCCTCAAAAACCGGGGCTTTCGCATCGGTTTCAAAGATTCGAATCCATCCAGAAAACCAAGAAGGTTTGGAAACACAGCATGTAAGTCCGAAGACTCTTCCTCAGCATTGCACGCTGACGTGTTGCGGGTCGCGGTCAAAGAATTCCTGCCGACAGATAACGGGAGCGACTCCACCACAGAAAAAGCCTGGGAAGATGAGACAAGAGCACTGAGGCATATCAGAAGGTTCCAGCATCACAATATCGTGCCCTGTCTTGCAGCCATAAGAAGAGGCAAACGCAGATACGTCATGTTCCCCTGGGCAGACGGTGGCAACCTGGAAGAGTATTGGGAGGAAACTGCTCAACAGAGTCCCAATGCGGTGGCAATCAGTCAGGCGATCGAACAACTGAGAGGCCTCGCCGATGGTCTGGATCACCTTCACAATCCCAGAATAGCTGAAAAGGACCTGGAGGTGCCTCGAAATTCTCCCGATGTAGATCGCGTTGACAGCATCAGACACGGTGATCTTAAACCACAGAATATCCTCCGGTTCTTGGACAAAAGAAGTATGGGACACGCACGAACACGATCAGAGCTCGGGGTCCTGAAAATAGCTGATATGGGTCTTGCGAAGCGGCATACCATCGTGACAGAACTCCGAGATCAGGACACAAGTCAAAGATATGGCACAATTCGATATGAAGCACCCGAAGTTCTATCTAAACGAGGTCGGTCACGGCTGTATGATGTATGGTCCATGGGTTGTCTCACTTTGGAGTATATCATATGGCTCCTTCATGGTCACGACACTCTCGAGAAGTTTCGCTTTCAAATCATAGGAGATACGCAGTATTCTTCGACACAGTTCTTCCAGATCTCTGGGGCAGGGGAAGCGCCACAAATTCACCCAGTTGTGGCTGCTTGGATCGATCATATACTACGTTTCGACCCAGAATGTTCACAGGATAGTGCTATCAAAGATCTCCTGGAGATAGTTCGCAAAAAGTTGTTGGTCGTCACTTTGAAACCAAACAGAATGGGTGACAGGGATAGCTCAATGTTTCTTCGACCAAAGCGCGATGGCGACGAGAATCCACTGTATCGCGCTACCGCGGCCGAATTTCGAGGATCTCTGGATAAGATTCTCAACAAAATATTAATAAAGGGAACGAAGTACGTCCTGGCTGATGGAAAAGACCGAGAAAGCATCAAACTTCCTGCACGCACGAATTCGCCTTCAGCAACTCCGCCTCTGTCAGTTGTGACAGAATCTTCGCTGGCTGCATCAGCCCGACAAGACTATTCAGTAAGTCAATTTCTCGTTCTGTTAGTTGTTGTTGAAATCAAAGAGATGCATCTCATCTCCTATAATTTGATGCATTATCTAATTGAACGGACATGTGTCTGACACACTCTGCACCTACTTCGGTTCTGCAAGAGATGCAGCCCTTGAAGGTGTCATACTAGAAAAGAGTTGCTCACGCTTCTTGCCATGTCCTTGCCGTCTGCCTCCAAAAAGTCGTCAAAATCGATTAATCTGTAATCTGCCGCTGACCACCCTAACCAGATGCCACCAGTACGTGCGGAGCGAGTGTAGAAACTCGATCAATAACTACTTTAGTTACAAATATGGGAGCATCTAGTATACAACGTATTCGCCGAAGAGTTCATCGAAAAAATCGGCGCTTCGGCCCTTGCACCCCCAGAAGGTCCTCGCGCAAGGCTTTGTCAGCGCTGCACGGACTTGGACTTTTGGATAGGAGGCTTCAGTTTCGAGGACTCGTGGACGTCTCTAGCGGAGCTAGCACAACGGTGTAATTTATGTGCGCTAATTCTTCGTGTTCAGGACGGTCGGGAACATATTACAATCGAACGGCATCAATCGACTTTGGAGTTGGCAGGATCTGAGCTCCCCATTCTCTCCATATTCAGAAGTCCAAGTAAGTACCATAAAGATGTGTGGCGCACTTGGAGTTCGTGTCGTTCGACAAAAGATCACTGATGGACAATCCAGCATCGACAATTCCACGCCGATTCAAATGGGCTCTCCTACGCTTCCCAACCCAGAAACGGATGGATTCTTTGACCTCCTTAAATTTTTGCTGGACAACTGTGATCTTAAGCATGAAGACTGCGGTCGTAAATTATCGCTACAGTCATCGTTGGATCTACCTACAAGGTTGATTGACGTCGGGACACTGAAGACCCCTCAACTACGTCTTGTCAAGAGAAGAGACGGTGCTTACACATCTGCTAGATACGTCTTTCTCTCACACATATGGGGCGACACTTCGCAGATTGTACCTTTTGTCACTCTTCGTCAAGATCCGACCTCGGGCCGCGACATCGATCACTTCAAAAAAGTTATCCCATATGATCTGCTGCCCCGCAATTTCCAAGATGCGGTCAGGTGTACGCGAGCTCTGGGGATTCGCTATCTCTGGATTGACGCGGTTTGCATCATTCAAGGACATGATGGGGATTTCCAACGAAGAAGTCAAAATTATGGAGGATACCTTTGGCGGTGCATACTGCGCGCTAGCAGCGACGCGTGCTACAGGTCAGAACGATGGCTTCCTTGGTTTCAGATTACAGAGTGCATTTGTCACAATTCAGCGCAAGGGAGAAGATCCTTTTTACATCAGTGAGTGGATTGACGACTTCCAGAGACATGTCATCGAGGGCAGTCTCCATCGACGCGGTTGGGTCCTTCAAGAACGCGCGCTCGCGCGTCGAACAATTCACTTTACAGAACGTCAGACCTACTTCGAATGCGGGAACGGCGTCCGATGCGAAACACTAGCCAGCCTGCACAAGTAAATAACCCCCAATAATCAATTTCGCATGTGACTAACGAGCATAGCACCATGACGGACTTTCTTCGAGACCCGAACTTCCCAGAGAAGATAATGCGACACTCGCGCGCTGCGCAAATCGAATCCTTCCAGAGCCTCTACAGCCTGTACTCCCGTCTCTCATTTGTAAGATGGGAGGATCGACCGGCCGGCATCGCAGGACTTGAAAAGCGGATTCTACGAGCCCTCGGCACCAAGGGGGGTTTCGGCATTTTTGACGATGGCGACAAATCCCAGCGCGAATCATTCCACCGAAGCGTACTGTGGTACCGTGGCGCAGAGGAGGAGTTCAGAGATGGCCTCAAAACCATCGACTTCCCGGCCGATAGACACATTCGTGTGCCGAGCTGGTCGTGGATGGCCTATAGCGGGGGGGTTGACTACGTCGACGTTCCCGGAGATACCGTAGACTGGGAGTTCGACAATATAGCAGGGCCCTGGACCCGAGACTCTATTACTACCTCGAATCCAGCTCTTCAAAATAGTGCTATGGCAATACCAGCCATTGTACGCGACTTCAACGTGGGTAAACAACTCAGAGGTGAAGTTGACCTCAGGTACGATATGGCAAGGACAGCTGAAGCCGATGGACATCGTCCGCAATGTGTGATTGTGGCAAAGGACAAGCGTGAAAGATCAGAAATGAAGAAACGCTATTACATGCTGCTTGTGGTACCAAAACGATCGATGGCTGGTCGTGATAGGAACTTCTACGGGCGTATCGGTGCGGGCTACATGATGGGCAAATACATCAACCTGGACTCAGGCACCAAGGTTGAGATACAGTAGAGGGAGCACATTAGTACAATTAGTGCGGAGCGGTGGACCGACAATCTTGAAGCGACATTGGGTACTGTGTGTTGTGTCGGAGCAAGTGCTTCGCTGTCAGTGGAGGGGTTTTGGCAGTGCAATTTCTCGACAAACTTTACGCTTTTCCGTGGACAAATTAGCAGGATACAGGACAAACCTCTCATATTTAATTCAGCGGAAAACTTATCAATTGCTTAGGAAGAATGTATGAGTTTATAATACTAATACCCTAGAGTTATAGGGTGTCGGAGCAAAACACATGTTTCAATCCGTGAACTGCAGGGTATATATCGCGACATAGGGTCAACTAGATTTTTGCTCCTTAGTATTTTATTGCAAGAGTCAAAGAAATAGAGACCCTAAAGCCTATCTATATTAAACCGAAAAGTATCAAGGCCTCTACCTACTGCTAGTTAGAGACTATTACTACTAAAATAGTTTCCCTTTTAAAACCCCTTCACGCTATAGCTTAGTTTCTGCTGTTGCTAGGGTTATCTAAAGCTACACAAGCTGCTAAAGCAATTGCTATACTCTATATAGTTGACTCGCCAGCTCCCTTAGTAACGAGAAGTAAGACCGCCAAAACCCCTCTAATGAGCGATGGATGTCTTCGAGGAATCTGGTAATGGGGCAGAAACACAGTCAACAGGATCTGGGCGACCGCCTGATCGGAGGCGTGTTGTACTTGCACGAAATATTTCTTCCAGCCACAATCGTAGAGTATATACCAATGCAATTCATTATCCGCACTCATTCATCGTCATGCCATTGCGCAATCGTGCAGATATGCCGTCTCATCATTACAAGCAAGGAAACTCATCGCAAACAAAACGCAATAAGGGGACCAAAAACAGCAGCCAGTCTATCCTCCTACGAAACATCCGACCAGCACGATCTTACGCTCACTCTGAGTACGCAACGACGGAAACCGGACGGGGTATAATGCCACACAGCGCGAAAAGCAAAACAGCAATCTGTACAATCTCATCCAAGACTCAGGGCCGGAACCGAGGATCAAGGCGCCTAAGCCTCGGCAACAGCCTCAGCCTTGACGCCGTTCTCCTTGGGCTTCGCAGCCGCGTCAGTCAGTTCCTTGATCTTAGCGTCCTTCTCCTTGATCTTCTCCATGACGGACTTGTTGAGGGTCTTCAGGGACTCCTGGCTCTTCTTCTCCTTCTCGACGTCCGCCTTGGCCGCTTCGAGATCCTTCTTCAGAGAAGCGAGCTCGGTGGTGCTGGCCGCGCTGGAAGCCTTGAGAGAAGCAAGTTCAGCTTCAAACTTGGCCAACTTCTCCTCCTCGGCCTTGCGGGCGGCAACAGCCTCGTCGACGGACTTAGTGCTGGCCGCTACCTTCTCTTCAGCAGCCTTGCTCTGCTGTTGCGAGAGCTCGAGTGCCTTGGTGGCTTCGAGGAGCTTGGCGTCGGACTCCTTCTTTAGCTCCTCGATGGCCTTTGCGGATTCGGCAGCCTTCTCGGATGCAGTGAGCTTAGCCTGGAGTTCGGAGACCTGAGCATCCTTCTCAGCCTTCTCCTTAGTGACAGCCTCAACGGAAGCCTGCAATTGAGCGACCTTGGCGTCGTTTGCCTTCATCTGTTCGTTGAATGTAGCCTTCTCAGATGCGGCCTTCTCGGCAACAGCGTTGTGCTCAGCGATCGCGTTCTCTAGGGAAGCTGCCTTAGCCTGTGCATCCGTGGCAGCTTTGTGCTCGTCAGCAAGCGATTTCTCGGCCTTCTCCTGTGCAAGCTTCGCAGCCTTGGCCTCTTCCTGAGCGGACGAAAGGCTAGCCTTTGTCTTGTCGTGAGCAGACGTGGCGCTCTTGACGGCGTCATCGTGAGCAGCCTTTGCGCTCCCAAGCTCCTTCTTGGTAGCCTCATGAGAGGACTCAGCCTTCTTCAAAGCAGCACTGTGGTCGGCAGTAGCCTTGTCGAGCTGGCTCTGGAGCTCAGAAGCCTTCGACCCGTTCTCCTTGGCGGCCTTGAGCTCGCTCTCAAGACCATCCTTAGTCTTCTGAAGAGTAGCTAGCTTTTCCTGAGTGGACGAAAGCGAAGACTTCGTTGCTTCGTGAGCCTTTACGGCTTCGGCCTGGGCCTGCTGTGCGGACGCAAGCTGACCCTTGCTTTCCTCCTGTGCGGAAGTGCTAGCCTTCTGAGCGGCTTCCAATTCGGCAATACGGCTGTTGAGCTTCTCAACCTCCTTCAGGGCCTCAGTCTTAGCGGCAAGGTCCTTCTCGAGGGCGGCAACCTTCTCTCCAGCGGTGTTGCTTGCGGTCTTGGCAGCTACTTGCGCCTTGGAAAGTTCCTCGTCCTTGCTCTTGAGCGAAGTCTGGAGGGTCTCAACTCGGGCGGCCTGCTCCTTGGCAGCAGCGAGGTCCTTCTCTAGAGAACCGATCTTCTTGGAAGATTCACTGCTGGATGCCTTCGCCGTGGAAAGCTCCTCATCCTTGCTCTTCAACGAAGCCTGGAGAGTACCGACCTGCTCAGCCTGCTGCTTAGCATCGGCGAGCTGCTTCTCGAGAGAAGAGATCTTGCTAGAAAGATCAGTGGACTCAGTCTTTGCCAAGTCACCAGCCTTGACAGCCTTGGCAAGCTCAGCGTCACGAGCTGCCAGCTTCTCTGCCGAGTCCTTCAGAGATGACTCCAATTCGGAGACCTTGGTCTGAAGACCAGTAGTCTCACCCTTGGCTGACTCGGTGGCATTGGCAGCCTCCTTCTTGGCAGCCTCGAGACTCTTCTCGAGCTCTGCAACTTGGGCAGTGGTAGTCTCCTTCAACTTATCAGCATTGGCTTGAGCAGCGGTGCTCTTCGACTGTTCGCTCGCGAGAGCGGCAACGGCGGTCGCAAGCTTCTGCTCCAACTCCTGGACCTGAGATGACGAGGACTCAGTAGCCTTCTGTGCCGTCTCCTTAGCAGCCGTTACTTCAGTGTCCTTGGCAGCAAGGTCATCAGTCGCCTTCTTCAGAGATTTTTCAAGCTCGCTGATCTTCGACGACGAGCTGGCGGTGCTCTTGGCAGCCTCCTCCTTAGCTGCTTTGAGATCCGCCTCCTTCTTCGCCAGGCTGCCCTGAGCTTCCTTCAGGAGCTTGTCGAGGTCGGCGATCTTTGCAGAGGAGACTTTAGTGGCGTCACCAACTTCAGCACGGACACTCTCGACATCCTTCTCCTTGGCTGCCAGACTGTCTTGGGCCTCCTTGAGAGATTTCTCGAGCTCGAAGATCTTCTTGGACGAAGTCTCGGTCGCTGTCGAGGCATCGGTCTGTGCTTTTTTGAGCTCCTGCTCTTTAGCAGCAAGATCGTCCTGTGCCTTCTTGAGGGATGTCTCCAACTCGGTGACGCGAGCATCGGCAGAGCCAGTGGCGCTCTCGGCCTCCTTCTTCGCTTCCGCAAGAGCTTGCTCCAGCTTAGCAACGCGAGCAGCCGATGCCTCAGATGCCTTGGAAGCATCTGCCTTAGCAGCCGCGAGTTCCTGTTCCTTAGCAGCAAGGCTGTCCTGAGCGACCTTCAGAGACTTGTCCAAGTCAGCGATCTGGGCAGTAAGAGTGTCGACACTGGCCCTGGCCTTTTCAGCAGCTTCGGCGGCGGCGCCCTTCTCAGTGGTGAGAGTGGCGATCTGGCTCTCAAGCTCAGATGTCTTGGTGGCAAGGGCATCCTGAGCCTGCTTCAAATCACCTTCCAGCTTCGAGATCTTAGTGGAAAGCTCGTCGGCGTCACCCTTTGATGCGTCCGCAGCAGCAAGCTTCTTTTCCAAGTCGCTGATCTGCTTCTTCAGGCTCTCGATTTCGCTCTTGCTCGAGTCGGTGACAGCGGCGGCATCCTTGCTGGCCTTTTCAGCTGCTTCAGACTTGCTGGCGAGCTCCTGCTTAGCAGTTTCGAGGTCGGAAGTACGGCTGGAAAGCTCCTCCTTCGCGCCAGCAAGCGCCTTCTCCAGATCAGCGACCTTAGCACTGTGCTCCTCAGATGCAGAGGCGTTGGTCGACTCGAGCTCGGAAAGCTTCAGGCCGCGAGCCTCGTGCTCCTGAGAGAGCTTGTTGTGTGCCTCTGTCCGAGCATTGAGTTTCTCGGTGGCGTCGGCGTGGTTGGTCTGGAGCTCCTCAATCTGCTTCTTCAACGAGTGGACTTCGCTCTGAAGCTGCTCAACGTTTTTGATGTTGGCCTCCTTCTCGGCGGTGAGAGCGGCGATGGTCTCGTCCTTGGTATCGAGGTCGGTCCTGGGGATGAGAGAGGCCTGGTCGGCACGGAGCTGCTCGAGCTCAGCGTTGACCTTCGAGAGAGCCTCATCGGCACTCTTCTTGTCGGTTGTAAGCTGCTCAAGCTCAGCCGTCGCCTTGGCAAGGGACTGCTCAGCAGTGCTCTTCTCCTCCGAAAGGCTCTCGATCTCCTTGTTCTTCGCCTCGAGCTCCGCCTTGGGTGCCGAGTCAGTGGTCTTGCCCTCGAGATCTGCGATGTTGCTCTTGAACTTCTCAATCTCGCTTTTCAGGCTGTCGATCTCGTTCTGGAGCTCGGTGACGCGGGCCTCATGCTCAGCGGTGGTAGAAGCCATCTTGCTGTTGAACTCGGTCTCGCACTCTTCGCGGACAGAATTGCGCTCCTTGGTCTTAGCCTCGCGCACTTGCTGCACGACAACACTGACCATGTGCTCTTCGAGATCCTTCTTGTCCTGCATGAGAGTGCTCTCACGCTCTTCGAAGGTTCTCTCACGCTCCTTGTGGTCATCCTCGAGTGTCTTGACGTGCTCATCCTGCTTGTTGGCAACAATGCGTGCCTCGTCGAGCTGTGATTCGGCATGGGCGAGCTGCTTCTTCAGGGCTTCGAGCTGGACCTCATACGAGTCGTTCGGGTTGGGCGAAGGAGGCTGAACACCTGTGTTGACGCGGCGGATTAGCGACGAGGCCGGAACATGTAGCGGCGCTGCGTGAAGAGAGAACGGGTAGAACGGACCCGAGCCTGGCACAATAGGTTATTGGGCAGGCGGGGCGAGGCGAAAGAGAGGTTGCTTACCAGCGTCTGCGCCAGAGAGAGCCTCTCTCGGCGTCTCGGGCGGTGTGTCGATGCCATTGTCACCGGTTGTGGGTCTGGACTGGCTCGGTGCCGGTGCGTGTGCTTCCGTTGTGGTGACTGCGGTTGTGGGTGAAGTCGGTGCGGCGCCGGCACTGCCAAAAAAGTAGTTGTAGGCCCTACGCATACTGCTTGTGCGCTTGGGTAGGCCGGGACGAGTTAGATTCGTCGATTTTCGTCCTCTCAAACTTGACTCCTGTGGCTCTACTGCTCCCTCGGTTGCAGCTGATATTGTATCTTCAGAGCTCCTTTGGCTCAAACCACTTTGGTTTTTGTGTGCCTGGGGCGGTCGAGCTGAGTGAAGCTTTCGACCGAACTTGGACGATCCTGATTCTATATCGGCGAGGATGCGCTTTTGCTCCTTGGCCGTTGCACTGGAGTGGACGTCAGCACACTGTTATGTCACCGTAAACAATGGCGGTGAGTTGAGCGACGGGCAGGAACATCCAAACAGTAGAATTGTTGGGAAGAATAGTGCATGTGAAACTCTGGCGTCGACGAGGGTACCAGACAGGGAGCTATCTCTTACCAGAGCGAAGCGTGAGGGCAGAGTGAAGCGCGAGTTGCAAAGGTGCGGTGAAGACGAAAAAAAATGTCAGGATGACGGAAGATCACTCACTCATAGCTTTCCCTCGAGCGCCAGCTAGGCATGATTCAGTTCTGCTATCAATGTCACGGGCTCCAGTAGCCTGCTAGCCTGTTCCGCCTTTGAAAAGATTTTTACCGGTTCTGTCAATTGGACGGGGGCGCTGTTGGTCCTTCAGCAGGAGCTTTATGTACGGTCAACGCGTGCATGTTAGCGTGCTTGTATTTGTATGCAGCCTGCAGCACCAAGGACAGCTGCTGCCCAGTCAGGATGCGCTGAATAGACGCTCTGCACGTTGCACGCCTCACATGGGGCAAAGTCGACACGCCGATTAATGCAAGCACAACACACAAGATCCCGTTGTGAGGGCTGTCCGAGGCGAAAGATGGGTCGTGCTCGAGGCGCGGCTCCACTTCATTCTTACCGCCTTGTGCAAGGGTCCGGGTCTGCGGACAACCATCGCAGCAGCAGCGTTGACGCCTGAACGCCCTGCATGACCATGTATCCTCGTCGACGATGGGTAATCGTGGTGTTGAGCTCGCTGCCTGCGATCGGTGCTTCGTCGTTGGGACGTTGTCGACGGCTCCCCATATTGATCACTACATGTTGAAGCAGACCCTGCCAGCAAACGTCGAGACGGGTACCCAATCACAGCGCTGCACGTAGTGCTACCACGTCGGCGTCGCGTGAGAGCAAAGGACGACCACCGAGGAAAGTAGAACGAGAACGGTGGTATCAACGAGGCGAGCAGGTCTCTATATTATGGTCAATTAGTTTGGATTGTTCATGTCTGACTACTGCCTGCTATCAATCGAGCGGTGCATCATTGCGGTGTCGACTTGCCAGCGCGTTGACACGACATGGACAGCTGTTGGAGCTCAAGCTTGAGCACGGATATTGCGTAACGTGGACGCGCCAGTTGCTGTGGCGCCAAATGCCGCGCCATACAGAGTCAAGTCCTGCGACATCTGCAGGCCGCCCAACACGCTGCAGGAACACCGTGTTAAGACCGGGACCCCCCGACTCGATGCCTTTCGCGAGAGGTTGCCTCGAGCAACCCGAAACATGAAGTCCAGGATAGGTAGTAGGTATCGCAAATTCAAGATCTGCCCGAGTTCACTGGACGAGGCGCATGAATCGAAGCTTCAAATGCTCGGCTTTAGGGCTCGCGGCATTTGGCTGATGCGCTGTCACTGCCAGTCAGTCACATTGCTGCTCGGGCGCTAGCCCAAGCTTCACTGCACGCACACCGCGTCTTGGGCGATCGCGTCTGTGCCTTTCTTTTCCGTCGAGAACCAACAAGAACTTTCTCGTTGACCCGGTGACCCCTCCTGACATGTGAAGTCGAAGATTTTGTCGGCGAATTGCTAGCCGAGCGATGGGCGGGCTGTGGCAGCGGTGAAGGCCGCCGCGACTCCACACGACGTCACGTCCCATATTATCTGAGTGGTGTGGGGGTATGAACGAGCATGACCCTTGGAGTGAAGATGATGAGATACGAACATCTCATTTATGTCGATTCGTGATTCTACAGAAAGCCGCCCAATGAATGCCCGATTGTAAACAGTGTAACGCCGTTGTCATGCTGTATCCAGTGTATTTAGGGGAAGAAAGGAGGATATCTACACGGCAACAAACGGACTGAAACGCCAAAGGGAACCAAGTACGCTAGGTGCAGGAGTATAGTATCAATGTGCGGAACCCGGCCAATCACTGCTATTAGACGACCGCATCATGTTTCGAAACAAGGTGTTGGACCGTGTATTCACGATGAAGATCTCGGGAGAAGATGCGGATACCGGGGGAAAGGTTGTGGCGAGTCTGTCGAGCAGGTGTTGATGCCGTGCGGCGCGACGCTGCCGATGTCTTTCACGCCGTTGCTCGTGTCGTTCGCGCAGTCTCTGCCGGCCTGTAGAAGAAAGAAGAATGTCAGCTTGGATGCCGACGGTGATGGAGATCTCAGGACTGAGAGCCAGAGGACGGACCCCTGCGTATACGGTTACCGACTCCACCTGAAGCCGCATCCGTAGCTGTGGATGTACCGGTAGCTCGGTCCTCTGCAGACCCTGGCTCTGCTGGAACGACGTATGGGCCTGATGAAGTGCCGTCATCAGCAACGTCCTCGAACGCACCGGGCATTGATCTCGACCCTGATGGTCTGGTCCCAGTAGTAGCTTGTGCACCTGATGTGGACGCCTGTGCATTGGCTCCGCCATCCAGCTGTTTGGTGATCCCCTTTCGACAGTGTGGGCATGTGTCGTGCTCAAGCAGCCATGCCGAGACGCATGTGTGGTGAAACCAATGCCTGCAGGGCAGCTCGGTGACCTCTTCACCAATGTTTACCTCGTCCATGCAAATGCTGCACTCAGCGGTGTGCTCTGTTCCAAGCATGCTCTCGTCCACCTTCTTTCGGGGTAGCGCATCGATGTCGGCTTGTGTGGCAGGTGGGGGAGCATTGCTTGTCGCTGTCTGCTCCATAAGCTGTGAGACGATGCGGTCGAGGCCTTCTTGCGAGTACACAAAGTCGCCCATTTGACCTCCACCTGGAATGAGACCAAGCGATTGGAAGAGATTCAAGAAAGGTGCAGGGACATTTTCTCCACCTGGCCCACCACGACCACTGCCATCCCCGCCCTGGGGCAAATTCTGAGCTCCAAGTGCTGCCATCAGACCAGTCATAACGCTGTCGATGGTTAGCATACACCGCATTCTATCCAGAAAATATCACTCACTTCGAAATGTCATCGACAGGTTCAACCCGTATGCCAGGCCCATCGCCACGAGGTGCCAGTCGCGCTCCACCGTGGTATGTAAACTGTCCTGAGTGCACGCCCGGTTGTCCTTGGCCTTGCGCCCCTTGGTACGCAGATAGGCCGGCACCTGAGAAGAGTCCCTCGCCCTGTCCGCGAGGCTGAGCCTGACCCGGCGCCTGTGCTTGTACAGCAGCTCGCGTCAAGCCATTGAGCATCGACATGAAGCCGCCAATCGAGCCAGGCGCATTGGCAACAGCGAGGCCTTGTGGAGGGACGGACCGTGTTATGGTAGCTTGGACGTTGAATCTGCCAGGTCCGACCCGTACGAAGTTGAAGTTGCTTATGTCCGCTTCCTCTGGGTCGTCGTTCGCAAATGGATTCTGGTGGGAATTCAGACGTGGTAGCGGGGCCTGGTCGTGGTCAGGCATGTCCTCATCATCCTGGTCGCCGTCGTGGCCGAACATGTTGCTGTCCCGGGGGTCATTCTCGTCTTCGATCTGGCGGGGTGTAAGCGCGCGCATTCGTCAATCCGGCCTCGCAGTGGTAAAGCTGAAAGCAAAGCCTTGCAGTCAACTCACAATCTCTGTGAAGTCTGAACCGCACTCCGGACACGTAAGGCCGCGCTCGTCTCGATACCACTCGTCGGCGCATTCGTGGCAGAACATCATGTCGCGGTGTCCGGGCCTCTCACTCCCCGCTGTTGCGGGCGCGTTCTGGTCCGACGGCATCTCTGTAGATTTCGTATCTGGGTCTGGCTGAGAAGAGGAATGACTGCGGTTTCATCTCAGCAAGCCAAGCGTAATGTTTGGAGCCATGCGGACTCACGAGGAACCGTCAGGAGGACGTGAGCTATGCGCGGGCGATAGCTCCGTGCTCCGCGCTGAAGGAACCGGCTGGCCTGCTATGACCGAGCACAGAGAAGTTCGAATGCGGGTAGAGTGTTGTAGCTATAAGGGTTGGCGCTGTAGGAGTTTCTAGGTTGTAGGTCGTACTGGAGTAGAATGTCGTGACGCGGGGGCAAGATCTCATTTCTGGTCGAATGCTGGCTCGTCCGGTGACGTCGGTTGTTGCCGTCTGGAGATCGTTGGCCCTGTGGCAGGGTCCAGCGAACCAACCGGTACAAGTTGACGGGCAACTCCAATCTAGAAGCTAAGAGTGTGGGAAAGTGTGGGGTTCTCAAATGAGAGAAATGTATTGTAGTTGCTGCTTAGGAACAGTCCAAGGATCTGACTGTCGGAGTCTGACTCTACGTTTGCGACCACTTGTTCGTGATTCTGCGCTGTTCTGTGCGCTTCGATCAAACCACAACCACGATTGTCAGCAACGCGCCCGGTGAAGCCATGTGTTCCAATGTGTGTAACAGCAGTTGGAAAAACCGCTTCTTGGTTCAAGCATTGTCAGTCTTGACAAAGTCGCTCAGCTTCAGGCTTCGTGATATTAGAGTCCACCAACGCCTGCGCAACAGAAATCACTCATATGTGTATCCCCATGCCCAAATCAACAGCCCAGGATGCTGGAATGCAGCTGTAGCTCATCATATCCCACCTTCTCAGCTCATCTCCTCCTTCCACTCTTCAACAAGAATGTGCCGACCAACCCCGCCGCGACTGCAATACCACCCACAATCGCCGCACCCACCAATCCCTCCTTGGCAACCTTCTCATCGATAAGCCCCTTCAAGCTGCCTGCCTGCAAATTCGCCGGCTCAAGCTCCAACAGCAACTCGTTGTACCGCCTGGCCTCCGCATAGTTGCCTAGTTTGTAGTTGCCGAGCCCAAGGTAGTAGAGACATTCGCGACGGCGCTCACGGCTTCCGCGGAAGATCTCTGACAGCAGGCGCACGCCTTCTTGCTGGTCGGGGCGGTCGTTGGACTTGATCAGGCCCTGAGGGTGTCAGTCAGGGCTGTGGTGGATGTGGAGGTGGCGGGTGTACCCAGGCGTAATTGAACTTTGTCTGCAGGCCGACGTATTCGCCTTCTTTCTCGTACTGTGCGCGAAGGACTTGCAGCTCATCCGGCTTCAGGGGCGACTCGACGTCGGCGGCGTCTGTCGCGTGTCAGCTGTTGCTGAGCGCAGTCGCAGCATGGGCGCAACTTACAGGGCAGCGACGGCGACATGTTGATATGTGATTTCGATGTCGGAACGGTTTGTGCAATGGAATATGAGGGTTGGTGGCAGCGCAAGCGCACAGCTAGATTGTCTCGTGAAAACGGTCAGTGACGTCGCCTCGTGGGTCTGCTGAGGTGTGGCGGCAGCTCTTTGCAGCCGCGGTCGAGCCCGTTGCCAGGGGCGCACGGCCGCCACAACAACAAACCGTGCCCAACACCATCACCGCATCGCGACACGCAGCACTCGAACCACGACTTATTGCAACAAAAAAACCTACAAGACTTTTTACAGTCACCTGACATCCGCACGACTCACTCAAGGCCGTCAACATGCTTCTCGACGAAGACCCCGCCGCCGTGCGCCTCCCTCAACCCTCCAACCAGCTCACAACACTAACAAATCCAGCTCATCTCACAATGCACATCACACTTCAAAATCGCCAACGACACCGCCTCTCTACTGCGAATCAGCGACTCGCTCTCCACGCTCTCACAGTTCCGTACACAGCACCTGCAATCACTGCAATCCTCTCTATCACAGCTCTCGCGCACTCACCAAACCCTCTCCGCAAACCACAGCCACACGCTGTCGCAGCACAACCCGACAAACCATGCGGCGGAGATTCTGCGACTCGACACGGAGAAGTTCAAGATTGCGAAGCAGGCCAGTGATCTCGAGATCGAGGGGGAGAGACTGCAGCAGGAGAGAGAGAGATTGAGTGGAGTAGCGCAGGACCTTGAGGCTGAAGGTGTGGAGGGCGGCGAGCGGGAGAAGGCGGAGAGCGAGGACGCTACCATGTGAGTCGTTCCACCCGCGCTGCACAGCGCTGCGACGCGATTGCGATCAAGGATTGCATGCTGACGAAGAACAGACTGAAGCTGAAGCTCTACCGCACACTCGGCATCGATGTCGAAGCCGACCCTACGACAGGCCAGTACACCAAGGCCGTTGTTCGGAACGCAGCAAAGGGCGACGTGCACGTTGTCAACATAGACCCCAAGTTCTCGCGGCATTTTTACACAAATTACTTCTGGAGGACCATGTAAAGGGTGCCTGGTGCTGGGCGGGCAATTTTTGTGCGGTTCTGAGATACCTTTTGTTTAGCGGCGTTTTGATGGGCTGGAGTACTGTGATGTACGCATGCAATGGCAATGACCTGTTTTGAGGAGAGATGTCGTCCACAAACCGTGGATTGTAGATTGTCCTACACCCGTCTCGAACACACTGCAATCATCTTTGTTTGTGAATAATACAAGGAAGACGACCAACGCGTAGAGAAGAATGCATTCGACGACAACATGTCTTATTCCATTGACTACGTAGGCTACGCATAGCCTCGGCTATCGTCGATGACATTTTCCGAATACTGCCCGCTGAGTTTCGCATATCCGTACATCAGATAGACCAACACATGCCCGTGCTGCATATATTCCAAACGTTCAGAGCGATTGTGCCCCTCAAAGTTCTGACGACAAGTCAATCTACCTCTTGCCCTTCTTCTTGCTCGGGACCACTTTGAACGCGCCAGAGTCGAGAGCAGGCTGCTGCTGCTGCTGCTGCATGCTTGCACCGCCCTTCTTTGCAACCTCAGACCAGCCGCTGCTTGCAGACTTGTTATCAGCGGGGCTGGACGTATTGCGGTCGTCGATGATGCCCTTGTCGGCAAGCTTACGGCGGCGGAGGAACTCCTCGGCGAAGTGACGAGAGTCGAGCGTGTTGCTGGCTGAGTGAACGGACTCCGTGATCAGCTCGGCGTCGGCGGGAAAGCTCAAAAGCGATGAGACGAAGTCCTCAGCTGGTGATACGTTAGCACAGAATCACTTATTGTATACAAGCACTTACTATTGATGCCCTTGTTAAGGTCAGAGCGAAGCTCGTTCACGACCCACTTGCGAAACTCCTCTTCAGCGTTGGCCTTGCCCGAAACGCCACCGAGAGTGGTAGTGCGTATAATGGCAGGCTTCTTGAGGATCGAGGGTATAACAGTCGAGCTGGTCGAGCGAACAGCAGCGGGTGCGGGACTAGCAGGAGCACCTGGGGCCTTGACCTTGCCGCTCGCGCCTACGGTGGTCCAGGGGCTAGCACCGACGGCAAGAGCACCGGCGGGCAGGACCGGAGTCTGCTTGCTGGCCAAATCGGCGTAACGCTTTCCAGCAACGGTGACTGCTGGCACAACACCAACAGCAGTAGCGGCTACCGCTACTTGAGCCGCTGCACGGTTTTTGCGGGCTTCCTCTTCCTTCTGGATCTGCTGGAGGGTCTTCTTGGAGGTGGGAGTTGGTTGAGCGGGTGGCTTGCCAGCAGCGGGCTTGGCCCAGACAGAGGCACCACCGGTAGGAGCTGGAGTAGCTGGGGAAGTACCAGTGCCGCTCGCCCAAGTAGAGCTGGACGGAAGACCAGGCTGAATTACAGGCGACTGGGTTTGAGCCAAGAGCTCCTTCTCGAATGCCTCACGGCGGGCAGCAGCGGCGAGAGCTTCGCGTTCAGCAGCCTTCTTAGCCTCTGCTTCCTGGATCTCCCTCAGAGATGGGCCCCTCGAGGCTTCGGTGGGCTCCTTCGCCCATGGTGCAATGGATGCGCTTGGTGTGTCAGCCCCAGGGGTGGCAGCACGAGAGTCAGCGTGCAAGTCTCCAGGGACGATAGCCTTCCTCTGCGCAGCCGGAGCTGGAAGAGGAGACTGCGAGGGTGCAGGCGGGAAGGGGTAGAGGGCAGGCTCCACGGGCGTCCAAGCTGACTGGGGCTGAGGCGATTGCTTAGCAGACTGTGCCTTCTGGACCTGCTCCGTCAAAGAAAGCAGCTCCTGTGAGGCAGCCGGGCCCTCAGCACTTGACTCTGGTGCTTGTTCTTGGGTGTCGTCGTATTCAGGTGATTGAGGGTCGGCTTCTTGCTCCTGTGTCTGCGCAGTAGAGGCTGACGACTTTCCAATCACGCCCTCTAGAGGAGCAGTGCGAGATTGATCGAGGTCGGTTTGCACACGCAAGTCGTTGAACTGCTGTAGGCGGTCGGCAGAAGCTTGGGTGGCCTGCTGATCGTTTAGGCCGAGCCTCTGCATGGCATCATGATCAGCCTGCTCACGCTGCAGTCGTGCTCGGTCGTTGAGCATAGCCACGACATTCTGCGCGTGTGACGCGCCTTCGGGGTGCTGTGGCGCGAACGATCCAGGGGCAGTACCGAAAGAAGGCTGTCCGCCACGGCCGAGGTTGAGGCGATCCATGAGCCCTGACACTTCTTCGTCCCGCATGTTGCCCATCATATCCATACCCGGACCGATCGGGCCCAGACCGGGCACCATGCCGGGCCTGAAGGCATTCTCCATGAGACCAGATGCAGGTGCACCGGCACCTGGTCCCTGGGTAGGAGAGGGTTGGTAACCGCCAGGCGAGGTGATACTGCCAAAGCTTGGCTGGCTGTGCAGGCTATGAGCACTGGAGTGATGTTGAAGCTGGTTCGGCATAATGCCGCCCAACTGAGCCGATCTGAGGTTGACAGATTGTTGTGCGGCCAAGTGCTCCTTTTGCCTAGCCATCAGATATTGTTCTTCTTGCTTTCTACGTTCAAGGGCGTTTTGCTGTTCCGCGGTCAAGGTAGTACCAAAGCTGGGGAAGCTGTTAGCGAATGGTGGCTGAGCGCCGGGTGTAGCGCCTGCACCGCCGGCCCAGCTGTTGCCAGGTTGAGCAGTAGCCGGTCCATGGGGTATGCCGATCTGCGGGACAAGGAATGGTTCACGAGAGTTGCCGATACGGCGGATAAGCTGGGCTAGGGGTTCGTAATCTGGCTCCTCCTGTTTCTTGACCAAAAGCTCGGGGGAGAAGAAGCCAGCCTTATACCAATCGTGCATCTCAAGTCCAGAGAACGGACCTTGCGTGTTGCCTGATGGATCACGGTAGATCCACCTCATGCGATCAGGCATGACCATGGTACGTTGCTGAGGCTGGGGAGGCTGACTCGAAGCTGGAGATCCGAGGCCAGGCGTTGACGGCTGTGCAGTCCTGGTCTGGTTGAGCGCAGCCATAGACAGCGATGTAGTTGCCAAGTTCGACTGAGCACCGGAGTTCTGACTAAAGCCGCCATGGTCATCGCTACTGGCTCCAGAGAAGTCGTCAAAGAGATTGCGGTTCGCACGGAAAGGACTATCGGTATCACGGTTGGGAATGCCGCTGCCAGGGGCTTGAGCACCAAATCTGCCAAAACCTCCGGTCATGCTGTGGTTGCGATCACCGTGTGATGAGCCCTCTTCGCCGTGCTGCTCGTTCGAACGCATCTGCTCCTGCATCGAAGCGGGGAAGAGCGATCCGAGCTTGCTAGCCCGACCAATCGATCCATGGCCCAGACCTGAGCCTGCTCCAAACAGAGAGCTGTTCCCAAGCCCAGCGAGGGATGGTGACTGAACCTCGCCGACGTTTCCAAATGCACTATCGAAGCCGAAGGGTCGCTCTCGAGAGGGAGTACCCAATCCTTGCGGGCCTGCAGACCAAGCCGAGGAACCTCCAAGTCCAGGTAGGCCTCCGAGTCCTGGCAGAGTGGGAAATCCGCGTCCGGGACCAACACTGGATGTCTGACTTCGATCACCAGGAACAGCCTCAAAGGCTCCTGACGCTCTTCCAAGGCCCCCAAGACTTCCAAATGCGTTGTGCAAGCCAGGATGGTTCGATTCAACCTGGAAGCTACCCATGCCGGGATAGTGCGTATTCGGAACGTCTGATCCTTCCGAGTCCTCCTCTTGCTGCTCACGAGCGTGATCTGGGCTCCTATAAGGGTTCGTATCCGTTGGGCTCATCTGATCATTGCCTCTTTCTCCTCCACGGTGCGGTGTCTGCTGACTGAAATTGCCAAACATGTCACGGAAGCCAGTATTGTCAGTGGTCATGCCAAATGGAGCCAGGCCGCCATCGTCCGGTCGGTGTGGCGTGCCAAAGCCGCCTAAGCCATGCCTAGGGGGGCTGACATCCTCGCCTCGAAGCGCAGCTGAGCCAGTGGGATGATCGTCGTCCAGATACGGATCAGTATCGCTGCTCAAGGGCCTGTTGGAGCGCGCCTCCATCCAGGACGGCTTCGAGGAGTCTGCTTCGCCAAGGTTGCCCAGGTTGCTGGATGATCCCTTCTCTTTTGGAGCTTTGTCAAATTCCTCAGTGCTTGCTTTTCCCATCAACCCTTTGAATCTGCTTTCACCCCGGACGCTCCCAAGTCCAGGCTTCTTCTCGGGCTGGGAAACACCAAAACTGCCAAACGCGCCCATGGGACCCGAGAATCCACCTCCTTGAGGAGCAGCCCATGGAGATGCACCGCCTGGACTGAAGGGTGCAGTTGTCGTGCGCTTCAGGTTGCTGAAAAGTACAGCGTTCTCCCCGGCGCCCTTCGCTTCTTCACTCTCTTCGCCGATAGCGGGCTCCAGGTGGCCCGTTCGGCGACGTATCAAGGAAGCCGGTGGGGTGACTGTATTAGACTCTTCGCGGGCGAAACGGGAGGTTGCAGGCGACGAAGGGAAAGGATACGCATCGCCAGTATCCCGGCGGCGGTTTCCAGGTCGCGCTGTGGTAGGCGACGACAAACCATATGGCGTGCCTGGTGTCTGCGAAATCGAGCTTTTGCGCAAGGACAAAGGCTCCTTGGAAGTGCCGTCTTTGTTTGTATTCTGCGTCGGTGGTTTGAGCGGCGAATTGACAGAAGACGAAAAGACCTGACTCAAGGGTAAGCACAAACGTCGCAGCGCGCAAAAATGGGGCATTGTACCTCTCTCTCGTCGTCTGTGAAAGCGATCAGGTGCAGTGGCTCTATGCTGCCGTCCTTGTCCCAACACTGGTCGACCCCGCTCTGAGACTCCCGTCCATGATCGTCCTTGCGCCCCCATGACGCGCCTGAGGCACCGTTTGTGGCATGAGGTTCCCAAGAGCCCATGTACAAGTGCGAGAGTCCTTCATGAATCTCGTCGGATTCGCGCTGGGACTGGAAGAGCTGCATTAACTGATCGCGGGAGTAGCTGCCCGCAACGGAGCCACCACTACGCCCCGGTTGCGCGTGCGGCGGTACATAGACTCCAGAATTTGTCGCGTGTGCAGGGGCAGGGACGTCTCGGGAGGCGGGGGCTGGTGCTGAGCCAGAGGACGTGGGCACGTGTGAGGGCCGGCGGAATGTTTGCGTAGCACCATTAGTGCGTCGAGCCCTGGTGTTCGCATTAGTATGCAGGTGGTCCTGTGGATATTCGGCCATGATGTAGCGAGCGAAGCGTTTGGCGACAGTGAGGGGGGGGGCTATGAAATATTTGTAGCGATCTAAGACAATGCCGTAGAGCTGTACAGCTAGGACGTGCTATGTGGTTGCATGGTGCAAAATGCAGGAGAGCTCGCACTTACCATTCGCCGCTCGAGTCTGTCCGCGCAGCGCCAGCGTTACTGCCTGCAGCTGCTGAAGCGAAGGAAGCAGGTGCCATTGTGGTCGTGAAGGGGTGTGGAAGGTACGATGGTGTGTCGAGGCCTTTCGTTTTGTGGAGGTGGAGCGGCAAACTGATTGGGAGCAGTTGCGAATATTCGAGGATGATGTCAAGCTGGAAGCTGGATTGGGTTAAACGGGCGGAGGAGAGTGGCACTCGAGGGTAGTGGTACAGGCGAATGGGCGCGATCGTCGTGGCGTCGTGGGTTCAGGCGAAAGGATACCGAAAATGACACACGTGACTGGCACACTAAATTTTCTCCGCAACGCCAAACGACGCGTCTTAGGTACGCGACGCAGAGCTCTCGAAGTCTTTGTCGCTGAAACGCCACTTCTCCGTTGGCACTGCACTCTTCACTTTCACCGCTCCTGGCATATTCTCTTGTGCGTGTAGTCATGACCCTGACTGCTCGCTTGCTCTCAACGACCCACAGGACGCCACTCGGGCACCTGCAGCTTTTGATAGAATGATTCCAGAATTGATGCTGTCCAGCACTCTGCATTACCCTTCGACGCGTCTCCGCTCGTGCACTTGCTCTGCGTCAAGGGTCGACCAAACTATTAACGCACTTGCAGTCCCCAAGCAAGTTGGTACGGTGGTTGTAATTACCGAGGAACAGGAGCGGGACGGCAACGCTTGTGGCAGAGAGCTACCGGTAGGTATGGTACCAAACTGTGAGGCCTGCACGCGATCTGGAAATATCACGGCACAACGCCCTCCAAGCCAGGGAGCAATATCATGCTTCGAGGATGACCATGGCCAAGTGCAACAGCGGTCGTCTGGCAGTCAGACACGAGGAGCACAGGTTTGTTTGCTCTCTTGCTGACATCTGTAAAATTGTTTGCTGTCGAAGAGGCAACGTGCGACCTTACACTGTGCTGAGCACCATTCGCTTGCATTTCTTCAACAGTCAAGCGCACCAGTCTATCGAAGCCCTCGATGTCAACTCTGCCCTCGTTAAATCGAGTCACACTGCTGAGGATTCATGACCCAGCCAGATGCGATCGTATGATGCCCCGACTGGTCACGATGCTTGCACTACCGCATGTGGTCCAAGAACAAGCACAGGTCTTCTATAAAAGCAGCCAGAAGGGCGCGTTTTCCATTCCTTTCTCATCTCATCCGCATTCGCCGGAAATCACCACGTATCAATTGACCAGTACCTTTCTTGTTTGCGATCGAAAAGGACAGTTTGCCCTCCGGTCCTACTCGTCCACTCTTTATTCCTTCGAGGATTTCAATTGAAAAGTCCTACCATCTCAGGGAGGCCCCTAGAAAATGACCAACATGCACCAATGTTGCCACGAACAAGACGATGACTCTTACGCAAGTGGCGCTGAGAATCATCGCCAGAACCTTGATCGACTCAACAGAGATGTTGCATTTTACGACCATATCAAACAGATCATCAGGGGGAGTTATGGGCCATCCTTCGGTGGGCATATATGCATGCCAGGTCACGCGTATGGCCTAGGCCACAATGGCTATGCCCATGGACCACCGTACAACCCATACGGTGGGCATTATGGACATCCAGGGTTTTCAGGATCGCGTGGTAAAAAGAGCTTCTACCCGCCGCAATACGACAATGATTCCGATTCAGGCGACGAATCTCCATCACCTTGGTACCCTTCTTCACCCCCTCCAACTTACGCGACCGGACCATTGTACACGTCAGGGCGACCTCGACGGTCGCAATGCGGCGGGCGGTATGGCCGAGGGCCCCGTAACCCATGGGCTGATGCCTTTGAGCATGACTACTATCGCTACCCGCCTATGCCACACTATCTGTGTGCGGGACATAAATATTGAGATGAGACTTATCAATTAACTTCAATAAACAAAACTACTCTGCTCTCTCAACTGTCCGCCATCGCTGATCATACCCGCCAATCCAATCATTGCTGTTTTGTTCTGCCTTGAAAGCGGAGGTCGTGAAGTGGGCAATTCAATATTGCGCATGATCAGGCTCTCTCGCCACACAAACGCGTTGCCTGCGTGAGAATATCCGTTCACTCTCAACGTGCCCAACTACCTGTCAAACCCCGAATCAAGCGTCAATGTGCAAATCGTGTACCATTAGTACGCATCCATGAAGCTGGTTGGCCCCCTTCTGTTTGCCATACCCGGCAGCCGAGCCGTTCCCCCGTGCATGTTATGATCCAGTAGCCAGTCAATCATGGACATGTGTGGCGCAAGAGCACATGGCGCGGACAGGTACGGCCGAACGCTTCGGTTGACTCTCAAACGCAATTTGCAGCCTGGCCATAAGTAAGATAAGTATGGGCAAGCAGAAGAAGAGAACGTCGACCACAAAGCCTACCCTTTGGAGTTCTGAAAAATTCGCCGAAACCGTCACCGCGTTCTTCTGGACTGAGTCACTATGTGTCTACTCTTGCATTGCTCATACACCTGTGCTCATCCGCCTGAAAGCGTTTTCAGACCTTGCTGGTCAAATCTTCGTCCTCATACAAACTTCCTCTCTGCCACTTCTCAACGCCCTTGGTCGACAAAACAAGATGTACCTCCGAAAGAATCTCCACTTCTAAGCACCGGACAAGCACCGCAGCTCGATGAAATCGTACTGTGTCCGCGGCTTTGGAAGAGAAACATTGAGTCCTCGACATGTGTTGTATGCACAGCACGAGATCTAGGAAGACCGAGGAGGAAGAAGAGGTTCTGGTGAGAAGCCAAACGGCATGAAATACCGCAGCATTCAACTCCACCCTGGTACATGAGCAAATACAGGTTCGAGCTCGATTTACCAATCCATGCGTACTAGTAGCTCCACATGATAGAACAACTGCGATCCTCTTTGCTTTGCTTCTCGAAAATACCTCCTGGATTTGTGATTGCTTACGGAGCCTTCCCGTTTCTGACCATCTCCGCCTCGGCCTGTCACTGCAGCTTCCGTAAGGCGACTCTCACGCGTTCGCTCTTTTTACCATCTCTTCCAAGCCGTTGAGTGCGTAGGTGAAGACTTCGGCGTCGCCTCACAAAGTCCCCGCGGATTCTCCCGTGGTTACTATACCGTCGCGCTCTAGGACGCTGAGGATCTGACCACGGGGTCTATTTCTTGTAGGCTGCAGCTCCATTTGCCGAATCTCAGCTACCGTGCAAGGTATATGCTATAGCTTTGAAGTTGGGCGGAGGGCTGGCTGAGCTGTCACTTTGGTTCGTTGGCTTACTCTGTTTATGGTAGAAGATTTGCGTGGGATATCTTGGGGCACGAGCGTTTGGGTCGTGGGGGATAATTATGGTGGCTGGAGAGGGGCAGAACAGCTTTGATTGAGATGATGTAGATCAAATTGTGTTTTACTTAATATTGAACAACAGTCACGTTTGAGACAATTTGAAGGCCTTGCGAAGGGGCAATCGCTTGCATAGACTATATGGGTCGTAAATCTTGGTGGTCGACGTCTCGTTTGCCCGTTGCGAGGCGCGAAACCGCATCTGACACAGTTCATGTACGACACTTCTGCGGCTCTCTCACTTTAGATCTTTCCAAAAAATTGACCAAATCACACACCTCCCAACAAACACGTGCACAGGGTAGTAACTGACAGCAGAAGATATGTAGTCATCTTGCACTAGAAACGTCACAGCAACACTTGTCTTCCAGAAGATCATATCTCCAGTTCACACGCCAGACCTGCATTTTGAAATTCTTCTGCGTATCATATTACCACGACATGAACGTTTTTTGGGTTGGTGAAAGTCAACTTGCATAGTCCAGTTTTAGTACCAAACGTACTCACTGTTTTTTTCTTTTGAGTGCTCAACAACGTAAACGCAGTAATCGCGACATACTCTACATTGCAAGATCTGCGTAGTAGAATTGAAAGTCTACTGACAGATCTGTCGTCAAACGCTTCTGCTATCTGTGTGATGAATGAACGAGCTGACAGCGACTCCGGCTCGTACTTATCGAGGCACCCAACACGAGGGTTCGGCGCGCATGAACGCTTAGAGCAGCCAGACGTTGACGGATGGTATTCTCTTTGGATATCGTTGGGCCAAGCAGTGTTTCTTCACTCGAGCACAGCGACTCCACTCTTCCGTCGAAGGCTTGCTGAATACTGTGTTCTGTGCACGCTCGGCCTCTCCGACGCCGTCAATGGCTTACATAGGAATGCTTGAGATTGCCGTATGGAGCACGGATCACGTGCAAGCGCGAAGAGGATGCGTTGTACTGTGATACCAAAGACATCACATGCCGACTTCAGCCGTATGCAAGGAGATTATGCACTCGATGATAGCCGTTGCTCGAGGGAGACGAAGCGTTGTCTGAAACAGAACCGGCGTTGGTGTTGCACTTCGGTCATTAGGAAATAAGTGTCTTGTATCGACACGTATTGAACATTCAGGGAGGCCATGAGCTCGCGAAGAGAGCGCACAAGTCGAGGCCAAAATTTGTGCCAGATAGTAAACTGCCTCATCGGTCATCGTATTTGCTCGGACGTGGGGCAGTGATTTAGCTTGCTATGGCTCGCCAATGATACGAATACTGATCTTGCGCATGCAGGTGACCCGTGGAGCTGCATGATCAGAGAGCGATCCTTCTACCCCACAGCGGGCTGTCCGGCTCATCGAACAATCTAGTCCCAGGTATTTGGGAATCAACCCTTATGTGCTACAAGGCTATGTGAGAGGTGGTAGCACGAACTGCACGAAGCACCCAGTAACCGGGTCCTGAGGGACTAGCGGCAAGCCGACTTCCGCCACGACTATCTCGGCCTCAACCGAGCTTGGAATGCACGATAACGAGAACCAATCGTCACCATCATGATGGCACTCTAATATCGAGAAGGCACTGTTGAGCGGTATAGATTTTCAAGCGGTCGATCGGAGGAACCGGATCTGTGGGAAGCCTTGCGAGTCGAAATGGACAGGTGCAGTAACCGATATTAGCAAACAGGCTGGTTGGCATGAGGTTCATCCCGGCGCTTGCATACGAACGGTGCATCCTGTATATGCCTGGAGAGGTCAGTTGTGCTGGCCGAAGTCGGGGTAAGGTCCCGTTGGTAGAATGGCTTTGTGGTAAGCTGAAGCAGATAAATCCCGTTTGAGAGTAGCAGATGTAACAATCGAAAGGAACCACACTGGTCTGTGGAACCAAGGTTAACACCCGCAGCGCCTCAAGATGATGGTGAGCACAGATTCTGTTGGTAGAGGTTGCACAGGTCATCTGCTGGCCCCGCGACTGAAGGGCAGCAGTGAGAGGGCGCGCTCTGGTGTTCTTGTGTCAAGCTAACGGCGACCAGTCTGGAGAGTCCTACAGTGGAGGGGTCGACGGGTGCTTGCAGAGCTTCAACTGTTTGTACGCAGTCGGTGTCCGTCAGACACGTTTCAGATGCTGGTTATCATGGCCCAGGGACATGGCCCGGGTCCCTTGTACATTTAAACCCCTGGTACTGAACATACCCTGGAAGAAATTTGGTCGCTGAACTAGAGCGCCAGCGACGGAAGATCCATCAGCGAGGCGAAGAAAGTCAGAAATCCCTTTGTCGCAATCGTGATAGTCTTCGGTGCACCGTGCATGGCAACCCCGTTTTGGCAGTCACAGCAGCTTGCATCTCGTTTCGAACAAGCGTTGGAGGGAGTGTTGTGCCGCTAAGACCATTGTGAAGTCGAAAGTGGTACCACTCCAGCAGCAACATCTTGCGTTGTGATGGTGCGGACAAAGATTGGAGTGAGTGGCTCTTTCGAGCGGCGGAGCTGCAGGCTTGTGAGCAGCTTGCATCCGACGTTGCGTTGGATCGGCGACCGCAGATATGAGCAAGATTGCCATGATGCCGTAAAATCAAAGAACCAACAAACGCCGACGACGGCAGTGGAAGTTGACGTCGACGATGCCAGGGATGAAGCGCAAACGCTGAGGGCCCCGTCGATTTATCGGTCGCGGAGGTTAACACCATACGGTAAGAATTCCAGTCCCTTGTACACCATGAGGCTGGGCTGCATGGCTTCTTTTGTGTGGTGAGCGAACGGTCTAGTTGCTCACAACATGGGCCGGATATTTTCTTTTGCGCAGGTCCACAGTGCAGGGGTGAAGAACGTGATGGTATTCTGCCGACCCCGGGGCTCTGCTCCGCTTGAGAGAGAAATCATGGCGGATTGCGCAAGACTGCTGAGGTGTTGAAAGCGCTGCTTCTGGAGAGTGGGGCGGCTGACGTTTGAGCAACACAGCCGCAGAGAAACCGCCCACGGTCCCATTCGGGGTAAGAGCCCGGAGTGATACGGCATCAGCGGTCTAAGAATATCGCCAACTATTTTGATCACTTTGCTGAGGATCAAGAGCCTGAGCGTGCAAGGGGACGCAGGCGTTTGGACTGCTACGCTCTCTGGAGCGTGGTCGTGGAGTTGGGATGGACGGCAGCGGGGCATTTGGGGGGCGCGCCGTCCCCGCCGTACGAGACAGAGACAGCCTCATCTCCCATCGCGCCTCCCGGCACGCGTCATTGCTTCTTTCACGTCCATACCGAAGTGGCTGTTACATACAAACAGTCCGTTTGTGAAGTGGCAGGCGCGATGCGCGAGCGAGGGAAAGAGCGTGCTGAGCAGGGGAGAGCTCATGCCATGGCATGGTCGCCTCTCGAGGGAACCGAAACGCGCCCACGTAGGACAGATACGGCTCCCTTTGCTGGCTTGTTGTCATTGTCATCGTCATCGTCGTCGTAGCGGTCGCGGGCAATGCGCTGTGCCTGGACGGAGGCTGGTGGGCGTGGCTTTTGGGCGATGCGCAGGTAGCCGCAGGGATCAGGATTAAGGTTAGCTGCAAGCCACTCCAGGAATAGCAGCCCGGTCGCTCGCTTGACCCACCCAAGCCCATCTCGCTGCTCACCACACTCCATCAAAGCCTCCCTTTGCAGCGTTTTCCCATCGACGCGGCGCTCAGATGGGGCGCTGTGCACAAATGCCGTGCATTGGCTGCCATGAGCAGCCCGTCTTCCGTCATCTCAGCGGCCACACAGTGCCCGGTTGACCGTGCACCTCCCGCCGGGCTGGAGGCTCACGGCGACCCTGGCAGATGTCGTTGGTAGAGGCCGTGTAGACGCTGCTGAGTACCGTCTAAGCTAAGTTGCTGTGTATATCGTTATGGACGCTTCTGCCGCGCTGCGCATTCACGCTATCTTCATGCTCAGCTCACATAACGCCGTCGAACTTCACCACCACACCGTTCAGTCTCAACCATATCTCCCTCGCCTGCACTGCTCAGCTATTCGTCATCGCAGTACCCGTTTGCATTTCCTACACAATTACCCATCTCTCCACAATTAACGCCTCACGGATTGTGTCTCGACGCACTGGCCCCGGTCCTCCACATCCGCGCTCCCATCCATTGCAGAGGTCTTAGAATCCCATTGCACGACTCAGGAACCGTCCGCCTTCAGACGATTCTTGGCTCATAGCTTTGCTGTGTCTGAACCTGCATTCTGGAGCTGTCTTGCCTAGTCATCGCTCGCAGCCACAGCTGTCTGACCATATCGACCACTCACACGTCACCCTCATCCCCAGCTTACTCCTCAGCTCGCAGCACTGCGCCGTCCCAGAATCTTCTCAGTGTACGAGGGCCGCAAAAGAACATCCTTTTCACAGCTGGCTCGGCTACCCACCGTGTACTGATCTGACCCCGCCAGAGCTTGCACTACGTAGTGCTCAACGGCGAAAGCTCAAGCAGTTCGAGAGGGGCGTGCCCCGGCACTTGCTGGTCGACTAGTCTACCACGCTGGCGGGACCGGTAATCACCAAGAGTCATCCCGAACCCCCAGAGCCCACTGTGCACGCTCGTCCTTGCATTACCGCCTCTCCTGCGTCCTCTACGTTGACCAATCTCACCCCTTACCGTTGGTTTGGGTTGCTTCGTAGCCTCTCGTGCATACTGCAACTATCCGCTATCAACAATCGCCCACTCCATTATCGCGCCTTCATAACCCGGCTGTTCGTCTGCCCTCCTGTAGGTAAGGCTGCCCGGCCTCTACCACACTGGCCAGCCCACGGCCTGTCTCGACTTCTTTGTTTGCTATGTAAGTCATAACGTTTGTCACCTTCGAAATGCGGGTCGCATATGCGACATCTGATGTTCAGGAACTCACTGTCATTTCAGGACCTGGCATTTGATCTGAATCAAGTCTCGCCTGCTACCAGCAGCACGCTTCTCTTTCCCTCTTTCGGCACATCAGATCTGTTGTGATCCAGGATCCGACTAGGCGAAGAACAGAACTTACCGTGTAGGACATCGACATTCAAAGTTCCCCTGATTCCCGGATGAATCGACCTTCCAAACATCTTGGTCCTCTGTCTCTGGATATCCTTCTTCCGTCACTCCCATCGGTTACAAGGCCCACTTCCAGTGTCTTCGAATTCCAGTCCTGTCATTACGAGCGCGAAACTGCCAGGCAGCTCGTTGCAACATCCTGTCACAGGCCTACATTGATTCCTCGTTGGTGGCCCGCCTTCGTCTTGCATCCCCAGACTTGGACGAACACCCTGGTGTAGATCGCCACGGCGCCATAGACCACGAACCGCACACCTGTAACTGCTCCTAGGCGCTCTAGGAGACCGTCAAACTGGCCTGTACTATCCAGCCTAGCTATCAGGTAAGCCCTCACCCCTGTTCGAGCCTGCCTTTTTGCCTTTGCATATGGTCCGGCTATATTTGCTGTTGCCTTGAGGCCGGCCTACAACGAACAAACTGCTGACTCTACTCGGGTAGTCTGATAGCTTTGGTGCGCCCTTTCTTAGAGGCGTCGCATCAGACACCGAGCAATACTTCGGTGAGGGCTTCAGAAGTAGCCTTCCAGGAATACATTCTGCCTTAGGCACGAGTGTCTTGTCCATGTCCGACTACGGCAAAAGCCAACAATATGTGTATGGTAAGTGCACTTTCGTTCATATGATGTATTTATGTGGCAGCTGCCATGATTTTGGTCGGATGGACCCCTTTGTCCACCACGTGAGCTCTACTAGCAAGGTTAACTGACCGCGCACCCCACTAGACGCCGAAGCCACAAGATCGAATCAGGTTCCGAGCTACCCTGGTATTGCACAGCCATCGTTCCCCTCCTCATATACGGATTCATCCACGCGTCTAGTCCATGAGCACTCGAACGCAGACATGCCTTATATCCCTAGCTCGACGTACGAATCACGCGGCTCGGGCGATCTTCTGCCTGCTACCTCATTTATCGATGCAGCATCTCGTCATCCTGCTCCTCATACATCTACTGAAACGGAAATAACGCACTTCGCTACGCCTACGCAAGGCACCGCTAGATCGACCATCAGCCTCCAACTCCGAACGAATTACGACCTTGCTGCAGAGAACTTCACTTTCATCCTCATGTTTGGCAAGAAGGCCTGCGTCGCAGACCTGCAAAAGGTGGCCTACGACGATGACTGGCATAACTACGTGCTAAGCGTGGAGGTTCCTCCCTTTCCGTTGACGAATGAATGGAATCCTGCCATGATGCTGAAGCTACAGATGGAAAAGGATGGCCAACTTCGCTACCAGGCAGACGCTGGCAAGTTCACATTTACCGATATGTCTAATGACCTTGCGTACCAATCCGCGTCCGACTTCTCCAAGAAGCGCAAGTACTCCGCAGATTTTGGACACGACGTAGGCTTCGACACTATCGCTGCAAAGCGTCAGAACACATTCCGGTATCAAGAAAAGCCACGGTCTATGACCGGAGCCTACTCGACTGCACAGCTGTCGCCCTTGCCAGCACAGTCCTCGCTGTCTGGTGGATATGTTCAAGCCGGAGGATATGATATGAGCAGAAGCAGCACTTACTCCTCTCAACTGTCACAGAAAGGCCTTTACGCAGTTCCAAGTATGAGCCAAAGCGACCTAAAACCTCCACAGGTGTCGCCTGGGCTGCAACCGTACAGCCATTACAGCTCTCTTGCGCAGCCCAATCGTAGCCCAAGCTCGATAGCTGCAACACCAGCAGGCATATCGGTTCTGCCATCGCCGACCAACATTCCGGCTCCTACCCTAGTTCGAGCAACTTCGCTTTCGCAAACCGGAGGGCCATCGAACGGTCAACCCTTCAACCCTTATTCTATGTATCAGACCAAGGCAGCCCTGAAGATCGAGGGCGACCTTGACAAAATGAGCGAAGACTGGTCGCAAGAGGAGGTCGACGCGAAAAGAAGACTTGTACAATTCGAGCGCTCTCAACAAGGCAGTACAATCTCAACAACATTTGCGCCCATCGCACCCGAAGCCCGGCCAACGAGAAGCATCTGTGTGAGCTGTATCTGGTGGGAAGAGAAGGACGACTACTTCATTACCAGCGTGGATACCATTTTCCTCCTGGAACAGCTGGTGAATGTGCGCTTCACCGTTGAAGAGAAAAATCGCATTCGCCGCAATCTTGAGGGCTTCCGCCCGCTCACGGTGTCGAAAGCCAAAGCAGACAGCGAAGAATTCTTTAAGGTCATCATGGGTTTTCCCGCTCCTAAGCCGCGAAATATCGAGAAGGATGTGAAGGTTTTCCCGTGGAAGATACTTTCCCACGCTCTGAAGAAGATCATCAGCAAATATGTAAGTCGCTCCTCCGCTATGGACGGCACAGAACTGATAACTCCCAGTCCGCAAGCTACGCCTCGACAGCTGGCGCTGGATCGCTCCCTATCGCATCAACGTCGTCTTACGGCTCGAGCGGACTTGCATATGCATCAGGTAGCATGCATCGGAACACCTCGCCGCGATCGGTTTCTGCATCGATGGCCTCAGCTGCCTACACGCCCAGTATGACATCCTCAAGCTTATCTCCCAACTTCAAGATGTCAGCAGGCCTAGAAGGATCATCAGGACATGGCATGCCGACCCCGCAGAGGACACCCTCAGGACAAAGCATGACTCAGTGGGGACCAGGAGCTCATCAGATGGCGCATTACCCATCATCCCTGACACAAGGAGGGCGTGGATCTTGGGACTACGGATACATCAGCAGTCCTGCCGTAGCTGGTGTGCCATCAGGTTCACAAGCACTTCGATCAGACGGCACACCCGACATCAGCCAGATGTCGGCAGAGGACGCCTACCAGCAATATGGCCACCGTACTACGAGGGTGTAGGGATTCGAGGGTCAATAACCTGGCACAATGCACTCCATGTCACCATCATAGCGGTGAGTGGTGGGTGGGCATGCGCGTCGGCTGATCCACTCATCGATCATGCGTACCCCACGCGCTAACCACATCCGGGACTCTGCACACCACCACTTCACATCGACACTGCCTCGTGCGACGCGCAAACACCACACACCTCGATTCTCACCGCCAGCATTCGGGTTCTTTGTTATCTTTCATTTCGGTTCTCGACGTCAATACGGACTTTGGCGCGCGCCTTGTTTCTTCCATCTTCAAACAGGTACTGGACAGCATCACACACGATACCCCGGAGGACGGCGTCTGAGGCTTATTCTTTACTTAACTTCTCTTATCAGGCTCTCATGTATCCATCCGCACGGTCACGGCGTACGAGCGCGCAGCCCATGTGATGCTGGCAGGCATCCGCACCCACGACGGCTGTGCAGCAGACTAGGGACAAGAACTGCATCATAGAGGCGTTTTTGGCGGGTTTTCTTCAGGACGCAGGCTGTTGCCTGTGAGGCGGTCGTCGTTTCGGATTGAATTTGTAACTTTCAATTTCGGTGCGCGGTTTCGGTTCCTCAGGCATACTTAGACCCCATTGCATACCCCGGGCGGCAGTGGGCGTTATTTCGTTACGTTTCGTTCGTTCGCACCTACCGAGATTCCCCTTTCTTTTCCATATCGGCGGTAGCGTACCCTGCGCAATTCTGTTCTCGAAGATACGGCCCTTTAATGCTACTTGACTCCCCCTAAACACACTGTGCACCTGCTCGTACATAACGGTATCCCTGCATCCACGTCCCCGTCTGCATTACGCGCAGCCGCGAGACCCATGTCAACACGGATGCGCTGCGCCACCAGGCAGCCTCGTGTCCGCAGTTGCCTGTTGCCTGTGCGCCACGGTCCGTGCCGCAGCGCCCTACTGACTTTGCCTGGCCCGGTCACTCCGGAAGCCGCCGGAGGACTAGTCCTGCGATGCAAAGGTGCCAATGTGGTGCTCTTTCAGTGCTGGTGCGTACGTAACTCAACCTCGCGCTTCGGCCGAAAGGTTGGGGGCCATAGCCGGGGCCAGATGGTCCTTTAGCGACTCTGCGATGGCAACGTTAGGCCTTATACAGCGAATCCACAGAGGTGACTTGGGTTTCCGTGACAAAGGATGTGGTGAATTGAGAGAGGCTCTTTGATGGGAAGAAGGGGCACCGGCGTTGGGGACATAAATCAACTTGAAAGGAAGTGGCGTAGACAATATCTGGAGAGAAAAGCAGATAATTATTTCACCATCTATACACACCAACGCCATGAATGCGAACCCCAAGCTGTGACCCATACGCCGAGTTGAAAGAACCCCATATGTACAGCTTCCTTCTTCACTTCTTGAACGCTCAGTCTAACTACTCCCCAAAATCCGCTCATAAGCATCTTCCACTTCTCTCGCAATCTCCAACAACGTGACGATAACAATCTGATGCGTGACATTCGGCAATCGATCGCGATGCAACCCAATCCACTCCAACGGGGGCGTCGCTTCACCCATATCCCTCAGCTGCGGCGTCTCGATGACTGGTGGCTCGAGGGGCGTGTACTCGTATCTGCTCTGCGGGACGTTGACGACGGCGGTGATTTTCTCCTGCTCCGAGTCCGGGTCATTCGGGTTTGGGCTCGTGCTGACCGAGAGCGCGCGGGAACGGTTCGGACCAGTATTGGCAGCCGTGTTGCTTGCCGTGAGCTCTTTGGTGTCGTTTGCGCCGTCGGTGCCAGGTCCATCGAGTGTCTGCCCCGTGCTGATTTTGATGTTGCTCTCCGGTAGCGGTTTGCCGAGGCGACTTGCAAGCGAGCGACTGTGATTAGTCCATATCTGTCTTATGTGGCTGATGCGGCTATAGTTCCAGCCCACATCCACCTTCCCCTCGAGACTGCTCTTGAACACGTAGTCGATGTGGTTGTTCTTGGGAATCTGCCAGGTGTGCATAGTGGCTATGACTCTGGGGACGCGGAGGATGGTACCACCGCGGGCGGAGCGCGCGGTTTCGACGATGTCTTCGACGGTCAAGTCGGCGACAGATTTGGGTGTCTTGCGGTTCGGGACTGAGGAGAGCGCTACGGAGAGCTGGCCCAGTGTCATGCCGAGGCTGGAGTGGATTTTGGATGTTTCGAGCGCGACGGCGAAGCGCGCTTGCATGTCGCCTGCTTCGAGCTTGAGGACCACGTTGTCGAGGAAGGTGCCGGGATAGACGCCCAGGTTAACGGAGCGAAGGGTCACAACTACATCTGTGTGGAGAGAGATGGGTGCCTTGAAAGTGTCGTCTTCCTCGAGCTCGGCGGCAATCATACTCTGTGAAGGAGAGCGACCAAAGGCTTGGGAGACCGACGATTTGCGCCTCAGGTACTTCTCAATATCCTTGAGCGATTGCATGTAAGCTTGCTGATTTTCTTGCACGAGTCGCTCGATGGCTTGATACAGAGCAAGGCCCTGGGCCGCACTCGTGGCTTGGCCGAAGACATGCACCTTGTCACCGTCAAGGATGGCAACAAGGCGGTCTTGGCCCGAGCCGTCGTCGTCGCGAACGTTGTACATGAGAAATTCGAAATTGGCAATATCGGCGACAGCAAAAGCCTGATAGTCGAAGCCAGACTTGACACGCAGTTGACTGAAGGCAACGGACGCTTGTATGAGTGGTGTAGACCGCTTGTCTGGCGCTCGTTCCGGCCATCTGATAGACGTTCGCACTTTAACGCCAGCCAGCTCTGCAAAGCCGCTCGTGCGACCCGTGCTCTCCAGGCCAACTTTTTCGATACCAATGCACAAGTTCTGTTCCCAGTCGGTGCCTTTCGTCGATGAAGCCCACACGTTTTGGATGTGCAGCGAAGACCTGCCGATGGCTTGGCCAAGATCGAGATCGACTTTCACATCTGCAATAGCCACGTTGGCGCTCCACGGGAAGGCTGTTGCAGTCGTGACCTGCTGGTAGCGTTGCATCAAGTACTCTTGTGGCTCGGGATCAGGATTGACGTTCGCGTCTGCTGGGTGAGGCGATTGCCTAATTTCGGGTGGGATCCAGATCTCGCGGAACAACAAGAAGTCCTGTAGCTGTCGAGCATTGATCTGCAGTACTGTGGGACTGATCTTGAGGATGGCAGAGATACCGCTGGTACCACTTAAATGCTTACTGTTCATCAATGATAGAACAATCGATTCCACGTCGAGACTGAATGTCGACTCGCGTGAGTACACGTGCTGGACAGTGGCATTGAGCTTCGTGAACGCGGCAGATGCTGCGAAGAAATGCCCATGCTCCTGTGATTTTACACTGTTGACCGTAACATAGATGTCCTCGAGCTTGGCAATAGCTGCGACACGCGCAATCGGCTGGCAACTGAGACTAAACTCTTGTTTGCAAATTCTGAGACCGAGATTGAGGCTAGTTCGACCCAGGAGAGCCGAGGGGTCAGCGTTGATGATGTTGTTATCCTCATCAAGTAACTTTGCGGGGGCCTTCACTTGGACCTGCGACTTCTGTTCCTGCAGCGACTCGGAAGAATCATCACTGTCCTTGTCACGAACAACAGCCTTGATACTGTCCGAGATGTCGATGATGATAGGGACCACAGTTGGCAGTAAAGTATTGCTAGAACCATCGACGCGAAGCTCAGCGTTTAGCGATGGATCATGCCCTTGGTCCTGGTACTCTACTCGTAGCGCAACACCAGGAGCTCGGAGGGCAAGACTGCTTTTCGAGTCATCGCCAACGAATTGACTGTATCTTCCCTTTTGTTGTGATCGATGCGACGCTCCATGTGTGGATGGACCTTCTCGTCCATTGATGTGCACAACAGCTCCAGCAAAGTTTGCGTCCACTGTCAGCGATGACAGTCGCTTGTTGCCGAAGGGGCTCTTCCGTTGCGCGCCAGACGTGGTAGGGGTCACGCTCCAATTTGCAGAAGCCTTGCGAAATTTCATACCTGCAAGCGCGATCGAGCGCTCAATCATGTTGGCAGGAAGGATGAAGTGGGAGTCGAGCTGAAGGTCTAGAGCTTTACCGGCGGCGTGGAAAGCAAGATTTCGCGTGTCCTTCGTCGAAGCATAGGCTACATTGAACTGCATCTTCGGCAACAATGCTGAGTTGAGCGATCGTGCCTTCTTGTCAGCAGATATAGGCACCATCTGCAGCTGCATGTCTTCGATCATCAGACGCGCCGCATCATCCTTTTGCGTGGAGAGGTTGATGAATTTGAAGGACAAGACGAGATCTTCGGGTTCAGTGTTCGCAAAGGGTGCAATAGAGTTGCCCACTATCCACGTGGCTTGCAGGTCGAGTAGCTCCATGGAATAGGTCGAGGTGAACAAGGCGCCCGAGTCGATGCTGTCATTATCGGCATCCGCAGGGCTCTTGACGCTCTTGGCACACTTGCTTGAGAGTTTGCTCCTAGTATGGCGTAGCCTTCTGAGATACTTCTTCTCCTTGGATAGATCGAGATCCTTGATCTTATCTTGTAGGTGGTTCATAACGTCCACGACAGCCGAAGCAGTATCAGCAAAGGCGTTGATCTCCAGACCCGAGCTGCGTATACGATACAGTCGTCGCTGAGGATCTGAGTCCTTTTCTGTCGTGGCTTGGAGGATTGCGCTGAACGTAAGATTTCCGCAGCGTCGCATCGACCTCCCATGCTCCAGCGTTATATCCACAGTGACTTCGTGTATCCGCACGATGGCTTCTGGGAAGATCATTGCGTTGCCATCCGAGTCTATGTTTGTAGCCTTCAACTGCACGGATGACAAGCGGAAGGCCAGATGCGCGGTTGGAGAATTCGAGTCTTTCGCAGGTGCTATTGCAACTACATTCATTCCGGAGAAAGTCATCTGTACTCCAAATAGCACGTCTTTCGAAGCCGTAGGTGGCTTTGCAACATGACCGTCTGCACTTGGCGGGAAGATCTCTTGGATGTGGGTCTTCAGAACTTCTACATCGTCTTTGACCGCATCCAGCATTTGAATAATCTCGGGCTTGTTCATTGTCGTGACAAAAGCCTGCATCTCCGAGGCCTGGATCTGAATGACATCGATGATCCCGGAAGCCGTGATACGCGTTTCCTGGTCAGTCTGCGAAACATTGAGTCGGCCATTGACGGCCGGTAGCTGCAAAGAGCTGATGATATGTGAGCCCTCGTCAGACGTACTATACAACCTGTGGTAACTGGCGTCAAGATCGTAGTCAACGCGAAGGGTGACGTTCTTGCCGAGCGTTGGCACCACGGCGATGCGTCCCGATTTCCCCGATATAGACCAGCCAAGAGGATGAAGTAGCGCAAGCTCAACTTGATATGCGTCCATGAACAATGCCAGTGTGATATTGGGAAGTTGTGCGTCTTTGACCTTGTTGATCTTGGGCTGTACGTCCTTCTCCCTTTTCGTGATGGTTTGCATTGCCTTTGCCTGGCGCTGAAAGTAGACGACTTCGTCTCGGAGCACAGAATCGACTACCTCGACAAAACCCATGATATCCTCTTGGACCTTGATGATGATCATTTGACTAGTGGCGGCAGCTTTGATCTCGTCGGGGATGTTGCTGCCTTTCTCGTGTTCAACAAGGGCGAAGTAGAGACTTGGCCGCTCGAACTGCGCCTTGGCAAGCGATCGCGAGCGCGAAAATATCTCACCTACGGCTAACTCGAGGTGTAGGTGAGCACTTAGGGTCTCTCCAAGGTCTGAGGGCTTCTTGTTCGCATCTACGAACGAGAAGCGTAACCGGCGTCCGGTCATAACGCTTCGGAGATTGATCGTGTCCAGGATGATCTGTGACTTATCTGTAGCAAAGATTATTTGAACATCTTGGTGATGAGCCGTCTTCTTGCTCTGCTTTGGCGGACTGGCTTTGGACAGCGCCGTCGTATCAAGCGCAATTTCTTCTTTAAGGAACAAGTTCGTGAGTGCTTCTGCAAGCTCACAAATCTCCCAGTGGATGTGGAACAGAGTCTCTCTCGAGCTGATTTGCACGGTAGATGATCTCGTAGGGGTGTCTGTGGCCACTACCCCGAGCGCATCTGGCTCTTTTACTGGTGGCAGGAGTGCAACATTGATTGCAAGGATGACTAGCTCGACCTCACTTTGCTTCGCTCCAGGGTCGATTATCAGCTTCACTCCGCCAGACTTGATGTCAAGATACAAAGGTGCCGAGTCCGGTGTTGGTAGACTGTCTACGACATGGCCGAAAAGCACTTTCATAGCGAGACTCTTGTCGACGTGTGCAAGATCCCATGTTCGCCATTGATCCCACATCGCTATGATATCTTCTTCGGCGTCTTCGGGACAGCCTATGGTCCGCTGGGCGCACTTCCTGGTCAAGTCGTGCTTCTCGTATGAAGGCAGACATTGCCAAGTATGGCGGAAGCGTGAAATGATCTTCCATGAATCGTGACTTCGCAGGTGATCTCTAGCCGCACGCAGAGCGTACGAGGCCTTGGTCAGGAAAGCTGGATCAGCGTACTGATCTTGCACGCTCGTAAGGTACCACGCCAGGTAACGTAGCCTGTCGTCTTGTCGTTCATCAGCTTCAACGAAGCCGATTGTCAGCTCCTCGGCCAGTATTGTTGTGCGGTGGGCCAGTGACGCGAGGTACTCGATCTTTTTGCTGGCCGCAGCAGTTTCGAATAATCGGAAAGAGATGTTGATCGAACTTTCTTTGTTCATCAGGGACCAGACCATGACATCTCGCAACTCGGCTTGTACTGCAACACCCTCGCTTGGACCTTGCAGAACACGCTCCGTCACTGAGAGCCCTAGGGACCCCAACGTGGTATGCAAGGCCAGAGAGTCTTCGCCGGCTTGTTCTCCAGGGAATTTCTTGATTCGTGCAGCCAGCTCAAGATTGTTCGCGATGAAATCGTATTGATCCTTCCCAGCTGGCGAGGACGGACTAGGGCCAAAGCCATGGTGAAAGCGAACATGAGCAAAAGGCACTCGTACGTTGAACTCCAAAGAGCTCCCAATACCCTCGAGCCGTGACCTGTTATCCAAGATCTTGCCCATAACCTTGACCTGGAAATCGTCTAGCAGATCTTCAGGGCGCTGAGGTTGAATGATCTCCACCAAGTTGGAGATACATTTGATGAAATCCGGGGTGCAATAGATCCGGATGCCGGGTTCTGTACTTATGAGGAGGGAGGTGTGTGCGAAGGTTTCATCCAAGTGCCCGGTGAACACATCATTCAAGACCAAGGTATCGCCCCGCTTGTTCCGCGAAGGTGGCGGTAGTTCAGGAACGGAAGGGACGTCGGTCAGATCAGGATACACCTGCTCCAATGGAAAGTACGGGGGGGCTAAGGAACTGGAAAGCGCCACAGAGGTAGGAGCGAGGTTGCGTCTCAATCGTTCCTGCTCCTCTGCTGGTGTGCAGAACTGACTCTCGCTCTCTGCACGATTTGAGGAGCCACCAAGTAGAGTGCGGCTTCTACTGGACTCTGCAGTGGCAACAGTATGCTTACGTTTGAGGGAAGATCGAATGCTCCCGGCGAGCGAGCCCTTCGATACTGACCGCGTCGAGTTTGCGCCGGATCGTCGGCCTCTGGGCAATGACTCGTTGGTCAGCGAAGCTGTAGATCTCATGGACATTGTCTCATTCGTTCGTGGTCCGTAGAATAAGATTGGCTGTGGTATGTCCGGAAACTGCATCGCTGGTGGGCGTACACTGTTCAGTGCGGCCTTTGATGGATGAAAAGCGTCATCGAATTCGTGTTTAAACATGAAGTTGGCTCGGTTGGTGCGTTGATCCTGCTCCCGCATGTGTGCCTGCTGTCTCTCGCGGTCTGCCGTGAAGTCGAGCTTCCGCTTGAGCATGTTCAACGACAATGTGGTTTGGAAGAATGCATGGGTCTCGACGATCTGCTTTTCACCTGCGCGTGCCCGGTGACGTGACGCTGATCGGGCATCGACAGCCCCGATAGTCAACTCCGGCACACAAGCCGATAGGCGCTGGGAGAACGTTGGACCTGCAAGGTCATTGAAGTCTAAGGTTATGGCGCTGGTTTTGACCAGCAGGGCTTCTGGCGCAACGTGAAGCCACAGATGAATGTCTTGTGTCCTTAGTCTAAGCAGGGTAGCATCATGGACAATAGGAATCTCGGTGAGTGGCAGCGAGTTCTCATCGTCGTCGAGGGTGAATGCAAACGACCGTGCTGCTCCAGCAGCTGTCTCAATGAAGGCGGGTGTACATTCTCCAGAGATTTTGCCAACATCAAAGTCCCAATTACAAATGTAGGTAGGCTCGGTAGGTGGAAGACCGAACAAACGATGACCAAACATAACGATGGAGTCTATGAAGAGCTCCGTCTGTCCACTTGAGGATCCATGAAGCTGTTCCGAACTGGACTCTGGGCTAGCAGGTGGCTCTGACAGGGAGATGCTGATCGGGCTGAAGTTCACCATCAGATCCATGTAGTAGTTGGTGAAGCGAAGGTCCGCCGATATATACGGCAGATCGGCTCGAATGCTGCGTTCGGCTGAGTAGAGATTGGCGGGCACGAGGATGCCAGCATCATCCACTGACAGGCAGAGAATGACGTCGAGATCGTTCGATATCTTGACGGGCTGCTTCTCAGCGTCCTGTCCGTCTTTAGATAGACTGGTGCTTGGGAGTCCTTGATACTCCTCGAGCGTCTTGAAATGCATGTCGTCGCCAAAGTAGTTGTCTTTGATCTTCATCAAGTGATGGATGAGCCAACCATATAGCTCCAAGGTGAGTTTGTGTCCCTGTATGTCGAGATACAGCCTGTCCGTGTTCATTGGATCTGTGGTCGTGACGTATGTGTACGATCCGACCATAGTCAGCCCGCCAAGTTTGGCCAGCTTGGGCGCTTTGAGGAATGTCCGAAGCGTGTTTTTCGAGGGCATAGAGACCTCGAGGCTCATGTCTTCGCCACGAACGTCAAATTCGATTTGGTTCTCGAGTGGCCGGAACTTATCCAAGGGTATGGTTACATCTCCACGCAGATGCTGACCCGATAGAATGACAAAGTTGTTGTCGTCAAGGTCTGCCGGGTTGTTGACGATATTGGAGTCATTGGCATTCATGAAGAGCTTGAAGTTGTTGAACTCGACATGCAAGAGGTAGCGGAAGGGCACAAAAAGGAAGTAGTCGGGCGGTGGACCAGCACCCCAATCAGCAACCAAGTCTGTCAACAAGAACAGGTGATCTCTGAGTATGAACAGCTCGAGGTCTTGACATTTGATGTTGAACATCCATGTTCGCAACGTGTTCCAGGCTAGGGGTGCTGACAGATCGCAGTTGAGCGCCATGTTCGCAGACCGCCAGAGCAGGCCATGGTTGACACTAGATGAGATCTCTATACTCGGAATCGATACATCCAGCTTGTTGCCGAAGCCTTGTTCGGATGCGACCATGTCCATGAGGTAATTGACAGTGGTGTCGCCGGCAACCTTGACGTCGATCCAAGCAAAAGGGCGGACATTTTGTGCCGCAGTAGTATCTCTCTGCTTGCCCCGGCGTTTTCGAGACTTTCCCTTTCCCTTTCCCTTGTCGTTTGCCGACTTTTCGTGCGCTGCCAGCGTGTGGGCTTTGCCCTTCCACTTCCAGTCTTTGGATGGTTCCCGGACTGGTATGCGAAGTATTGTATCATCTTTGATGCACAGAAATATCTTGAATATTGAAAGTGCCCGAAAATCTCCCGTCTTCAGCGCCACGGCAGGCACAGCATCGACGCGTGCACCCGGGAAAAAGATGTTCTGGAAGACACCTCTGTGCCTGTCTGCCCAGGGTCCGTAGTTGATTGTCCCACCGTAAATCTCAATGTCCATGCCGTAGTGTGGAGGGGTGCTGCCGTTGATGTCGTTCGGGCGGCTAGGGTCAACGAACATGCCATTGTCGATTTCAGCGGGAACTGGACCCGTCACGTCCCAGTAGAAGTCGAAGTTCACAGAGGGAATATCGGCGATGAGTGATGTTTTGGCATATTCGATTCCATCCCATTCGCCATGGCCGTCATTCTGACTATCATCCAGGTAGCGCGCTAGACCCTTCCATCTTTCCTGGCCTGGGAAGTGCCATTGAGGAGTGAAGTATTTGCTGCTCTTCGTAGCAGATTTTGAATGCGTGTGCACTGAATCTGACGATCTTGAGAAGAGACCAGACAGGAAGGGAATGTTCTTCGACCATGGTTTCCGCCTCTTATACGTGACATCTTTTTCAATGATCATCTCTTCAGCGATACCGTTCCCCGACTCTTTCTTGTACTGCGCGGCCGAGTCGAGCTGACTGGACTTGTAGTCCGGGTTCGGTTTCATGTGCACAAGCGGGTGGGTGACTGAGAAGGAAAAGAGCTGCTGGTAGACGTCAAGAGGCCCGCTTGAGTCGGCGTCGAGGACACCGGTGGCTTTCTCGAACTGCGCTGTGATTACGGCCAACGTGTTCTCGTTTCCAACAACGATGGCACCCTTCGTGACGTCGACATGGACGGGCAGGAGTTTGAGGAAGGCGGGTAGGTTGTCCTTCTTCGGCGTGGAAGCGGTCGAGTGGCTTGTGTCGGGGCGCAGAGCATCTTTCTCCTTCTCGGGGGGGTTCTTCCTCGGCTTGTTGTGATGCTGCTCATCCTCGCGTGACGTGTCAGACTGCGCTGCTGAGCCATTACGCGAGCCACCGGTGGTGGAGGTGCGGCCATTGACCGACTCGCCAGTGTCGGTACGGGCTTTGCGCTCAAAGGCTTCGACGATGCCATCGTACGCTGGACTGCGGTTGTACATGAAGGCCTCGAGGCCAGAGACCTTGATGGAGATGCGGCATGGCAGCTGCTTGGGCGTCTGCTTGCCTCCTTTCTCCGCCTTGTCCAGGTTCCCGCTCCGACTGGGCGAGGGTGATGGCGAGGTGCTTGGCGCATGGCTGCTGTCATCGTCGTCGTCGGTGTGAGAGTCGACTTGGGCGTACACCTTGGCATTCCTCGCTCGCCGCAGCCAGTAGTTCCAGGTGATGTAGCCTCCGTGGACCAGAATCGTCTCGTTATGGCCGTGGTAGCGTATATCCTTGAAGAAGATGCGGCCAGCAAGGGGGGAGATCTGCAGGCCGGTGATGTCGATGTAGGCGTGGAAGTTGCGCCAGGTGTAGGCGCGCACAGCGTAGGATATGAGCGTCGCAACCAGGCGATTGAAGTAGAAGAAGAAGAAGATGGTCAGAATGCCGCAGATGAGCAGCTCCACCAGGAAGACCCTGCAGGCATGAGTGTGGCTGTCGAGGCCGTCTGGGAATGCTCAGCTCACCAATTGAAGCCGTCGCGCGGGTTCAGCGGCTCTGCGACGATTCCGCCGGCCATGTTTGCAGCGCGGTGTGGAGAGGCGACCGCAGGTCATCATGGTGCTGCAGCGCGCATGGTCACGTCGCGGGAGGAAGGCGCGCTGAGCACTGAGCGGACCGGCAGACGGCTGGCGATGTACTGTGGATGCTAAATGTGCAGCTGCAGCCTCTCGGTGCCTGGCGTCTAGGACGGCTGCTCGTGCTGCACGGCGCCGATAGAAAAGACGCCGACTCACCAACGCCTGCTCAGGGCCCAGAAGTCCAGACGCCCAGGATTCTGACGTTCTGGCGTTCTGGCGTTCTGGCGCGCGCGTCATGGCCCACGATGGCTAGCTCAGAGCTGCACGTCAAGCGGAGCTGGGTCCAGGGCCACCTCAAAGAAGAAAGCACCTGCCCACGACCACAACACCACGCTGCTCTAGTCCACCGCACGCTGGTGAACGTCGCACACCATGGCTGGCTCCTGCTGCAGTTGAGAGACGCCGCTCTCTATCTCCCAAGTGCCTTTTCCACCCCACACGCCCCGCCCTCCCCCCAGAACGCCTTTTCTCCCCCAGAACGTCTTTCCCCCCCAAGAACGTCTTTCCCCCCCAAGAACGTCTTTCCTCCCCCCAGAACGCCTTTCCTCCCCCAGAACGCCTTTCCTCCCATGGCTGCAGGCACCCTCCCAGACGTGCGCATGGCCACCGTCGAGGGCGGCACTGGCCAGAGGCTCGGCCACGCCGTCATCATCGTCGCCGGCGTGTGCTCTCTCATGGCCAGTCTGACTACTTTCGTGTGAGCTCCATGGCTTGTTGTGTTTGGTACCTCCGCTGACGTAGCTTGCAGCGCGGTCTGGCTGCAGACGTGAGTTCACCACATTGCGCATGCACGCGCCTTCTAACGCCGTTGCAGCAAGAACTACCGCAAGCCGCTGCTCCAGCGATATGTCGTGCGCATTCTCCTCATGTACACACGCCGTCCTCTCTACCTCGCCTCCGCTCACATTGCACAGGGTGCCCATCTACGCTGCTGCCTCGTGGGGCAGTCTCATGTCTGTCCAAGCAGCAGTGTGGATCGATCCCCTCCGTGACATCTACGAAGCCTTCACCATCTACACCTTCCTCCAGCTCCTCATCAACTTCATCGGCGGCGAGCGCGCCCTCATCATCCTCATGACAGGCAGAGCGCCCGTGGCCCACCCGTGGCCCATGAGCCTGGTCCTCCCCAAGCTCGACATCTCCGACCCCCACACCTTCCTCGCTGTTAAACGGGGCATTCTGCAATACACCTGGGTCAAGCCGCTGCTGGCCCTGGCCGGTGTCATTATGAAAGCGACAGGCGTCTACAAGGAGGGCTACATTGGCATTTCCTCTGGCTACTTTTGGGAGAGCTTCATCTACAATGTCAGCATCACAGTGTGTCTGTATGCCCTTGCCATGTTCTGGGTGTGCATGACAGAGGATCTGCAGCCCTTCAGGCCCATGCCCAAGTTCTTGTGCATCAAGGGCATCATCTTCGCTTCGTACTGGCAGGGTCTGTTTCTCTCCATCCTCGTCTTCTTGAAGGCCATCCCGGACGACATTGAAGGCTACACACCCGACAATCTCGCTACCGCTATCCAAGATGCCCTCATTTGTTTCGAGATGCCTCTCTTCGCACTCGCACATTGGTACGCTTTCTCGTGGCACGACTACGCTGACAACACCATTTCTGCTGCTCGCCTACCTGTCAGGTATGCCTTGCGCGACGCCTTCGGCCCCTTGGATCTCATCCAAGACACCAAGGAGACCTTTGCCGGCAACAAGTACGACTACCGCCACTTTGACGCTCGAGACAATGTACTCGCTCACGAAGAATCGTCCTCGCGTGCTGCCCGCATGAAGGAGGGAATGAGATACGAGAGAAACGGCAAGGGCAAGTACTGGCTACCGAAGCCCGGTCAATCATCGGAGCACGAGCCACTTTTGAACAAGGTATCCCATGGTCGCGCCCGAGCCATGAGTCCAGGGCCGCATCGTGCTCTTGAGGGTGCCAAGTACGGAACTCCAGACCAAGTCGAGGAGCCGGCGCTGGAGCCTGAAGATGAAAGGCTATTCGAGAATGCCCGCGCGCTGGAGTTTGGCGACTGGAATGTAACTTCCCAGCTCTGAAATGTAGAGACAATCACTGACACGTCCGCAGTACCCAGTCATTGAGGCACACCGCCCCAGACGTGAGGACCGCTTCTCGACAGGACCTCCCATCATAACCGCCTCCACAAACCGCAATTTCCTCCAGCCGACGGCTGATAACAAGCGAAGGAGAAAGAGCCAGATCAAAAAGATCCAAGAGGACAGCGGCAAGCACGATAAGCGCGACAAGGGCAAGCAGCGGAGCAGCTCGTCCAGCAATGGTGAATCATCAAAGCATCACTCGCACGGTCACTTGGTCCCTAGCCTGCTTCGTCAGAAATCGTCATCCTCGTCATCTGCAAAGTCAGACAAGAGTCAGCTTGTCGATCTTGTTGTCGAGGACAAACAGGCTGAAGAAGTCGATCGCGTCCGTGCTCGAAAGGAAGGTGGGCCTGCCTGGAACGAGGTCGAGAACAAGCACTTCGTCCACACATATCTGCAAGATGGCCCGGTCGAGGATGTGCGCGAGGGCTTCGCACCCGATGTACCCGAACCACACAATCCCGAGCGCATACACGACCTTGACTATCCCTTCAGAGTAGGTGACGATGAAGATGAAGACGATAAGAAAGACTTCAAGCCTCCCGTCAACGAAGAAGCTGAGCTCTGGGAGACACGCGACTACAGCGACAGTGGAGACGTCCAAGACGCGGCAAAGAGCCCGCATGAGGACAGGCCCAGCCCCAACTACGGCAGCTTTAGGGAAGAGCGCAACGTCTGGGGGCAGGACTCATGATGAATATTATCTTACGACACGATGGTTGCCATTTTCTCTTGGAGCAAGTTGCAAGTATACTGTGCTCACCTCGCGCGGATGCGCAGAGTTATATACCCTGATTTGGTACATATTGGCGTTGTTATCTTCTGCTGTGGATATTGCGCGTTGATGCTATCGACATGAGATTTATGCATTGCTTTGTTCGTACCTGGTATCATGTCTTTCTTGGATCTACTTCAATATGTGCCCGATTTGAGGTTTCTGTGTTTGTTGCCTCAGTGGTGTGGTGTAGCCTTGGGCATGGTGGACCTCGATGGAGAGAATCACAGTGTAACGAACACACATCGAAATCCGAGTGTGGTCATGTTGACGTTTCTGATGTGTTGCCTGAGTGTTTACAGATCGAAACAATCTTTGGTGGCGTTGCTGTGTTTTTTTCATGTCGTTTGCAATAGGGAAGCCTGGAGACTACCGCTAGTCGATATGGTAAGAGGCTTCACTACCGACCTACTCATGCTGCAGCCCTAGCGAAAGAACCACAAGGAATACACGGATGGTCATCTTACACCCAAGCTCGCTGTCAGTTATGACAGTCACCAAGGCGAGACGAAGAAAAGCGAATCTTGCTATGCGAGTGATTTCTTGCCACTCACTCCAACTAAACTACCATCCAACTACATCTCCAACGCAACAGCGTCTCAAAGGGGTATATTCATCGAAGCGAACAAGAACGCGCCGCGAGCATCCGCACGAAGCGGAGGGTATATGCCCTCGGCGCCCGAAGAAGTAAAAAGCCCAGCCCATCTCCGCCGGCCGACGTCTGCCCTGCATCTCAACCGCACCGACACGCTGCTGCTCCACGCGTGTACGTGCCAAGACCTAAAACGCAACACCCACCATACCCATAGGACTCGGCGGGAACCTCCTCCCGCTGTGCATCGCCATCCCGACGTCCTTGGCGAACATCTCCTGCCCAGGCAGAATGTCGTATACGGGCGATGCCGGAGGCCACATCTCGCGCATCCCGCGGGCGCTGCGCGTGCTGCGCTCGCTGCCCAGCGCGGCCTCGATATCCTTGTCGTCGATGGTGGCGAGGACGAGCGGCGCGGGGACGCGGCGCAGGCGCCCGGTGCCCTTGAGCACGGTGACGCGTGGGTGCGGGTGCGTCGCGCGCTCGCTCGCGTCCTCCGAGTCCGGCGTCGTCGACCGCGTGCTCGTGTAGCTGCTCACCAGCGTCACCGTGGTGGCCGCCGTTCGAGCCGAGTCATTCGAGTCCGCGCTGTCCTGTCTGCCGTGGCCCGTTGTGCTGCGCGATGTACTTGGGCAGCTTGCCAGGTCGGGAACGGGCGGCCCTTCCACTTTGTAGAAGGGCGTGAGCTCCCGCGGCGTTGTGGAGCGGCTGGACGAGCGGCGCAGCCAGTTGCTGAGCCGGTGCAGCGAGGTGGTGGACGTGCTGGATGCCGTCTTGGGCGGCGGAGGCGTGATGGGGTTCGAAGTCAGGGGCCCGGTGAAGTTGCGGGCTGGCGGGTAGAGGGAGAAGTTTGGCGCGCGGCGGAGCGCGGGTGTGCTGGAAGACGGGGGGGTGGGTAACGGTTTGTTGAGGGGTACACTGAAGGCGGAACCGATGTCTGAGAGAGTCTCGGAGCGGACGTGCATACGCATCGTGGGCGCGAAGTGGGGTACGTGATGGGAAGGCGAGGGAGGGATGCGGGTGCTGAGGGAGGGTGTTTGGACCTGGGAGCGGTAGGTGGAGGCACGACGCTCTTCGACGATGGTGTTGAGCTCGCGGATAGCCTCATCGACATCGTTATTGGCTCTGCGGAGGCTGCTGGGTCGTGTGGGCGCGGTGTTAGCGCGAGTACGGGAGGGTGAAGGGAGGCGGGAGAGCACCCGGGCGGGTGTGTTCGTTCCAGATGTGCGTGTGCGTCGAAGCAAGCCTGGTCCACGGACGAAGGATTCCACACTGGCCTTGGGCTCCTCGTCCCACGACGGTAGGGCTGGTGTTGCCGTTGTGCCGACTGTCGAACCGGAGAATCTCCTCTCGTGGGCTCCGATGCTTTGCACGCTCTGCACGCTTGATCGTCTTGAGCCAGAGCCGACTGGCTTTCTCGGGATGCTATATGATGAAGGATTGGAAGACAAGTATGGTTTTGTTGCTATCTCATCGCCGCGAACTCGCGCCGGCGCGGGCATGCTGAGCGGTGATGGCTTGCTCGTCCAGTCGTCTTCTCTTTCGAAATCAGGAAGTGGTGATAGTCGTCCGCACCCGTCGTATCCGTACATGGAAAGCTGGAGGGGACGAAAGCTACGGCGGCGGGTGCTTGATGGCGCTTCAGCGACCATGAATTCGACGCTATCGAAGCCATCACAGTGGCGGAAGTTGGTGGGTGCACTGATACTGGGTCGAGAGTGTGATCGTTTTGGTCGAGTGAGTGTAGAAAGACTGGTCCGCGATGATGCCCTGGCAGCATACTCGCGACTGCTTGTTACCCATTGCGAGATGTGTTGGGTCACGATGTGGCCCGTCGTTGGTCGTGGGGCCAGGGGATTTTTTGGTGAAACGGGCATAACTTGAGGCTGGTCGTATATCCGCGAAGCAGATCGGCCTGGCAGATTGTCAGTATATGCAGAATCCAGCACACACACCGCAGTATCGAAGTTGTGGGGAGAGCTTAAGACACTTGGATGTCAGATGCCCACATGCAAGGCGGTCGTGCAGCTCCACACAATGTGGGTCATCGACAGCAAGGCAAACCGGTGTACCTCGACCTCGACGTGAAGCTGTAAGGTGGACTGCTAAGGGCAGCAAACATCACGACCGTCGCAATGCTCGAGAGTGGCGTTGTTTGTATGACAAAAGGAACTTGTTCAACATACCATTGTGCCCTTTGTCTGACGCAACCTCATCCCTCGATGCGCAGCATCCGGTGACGCCAATGGTCAACCATGAGTTCTTCCTTCGATGACCCTCCATATAACTGAATGCTGCAAACCAGGCAGCTATTCCATCTCAATGCTACGACACTCTTGCGGAAAACGAAAGAACGGCAGCAAAGCGGCCAGCACGTCTCGCAGAGCGGAAAAGCAACAGAACCAGAACGAATGAGAAGAACACGCAATGCCAGAAAGATGCGATTGCCACAGTAGAAGAAGGTCAGAGGATAAAGACCAAGCCGCAATCAATGTGTTGTTTGCGTTCCGGAAGGCCTTTGCACATAGGATCAAGACCTGTCGAACAGCTGCAGCAGGACATCGCTCGGCTCACCACGCGACAGGACGACATTCGTCCAAGATATAGATGACCGACGCCTCTCGCTCTGGCTACCCACTGTTATGCGCCCAATGGAAGCGTCGCATTGAGAAGTCGTCAACGTGCAACGCCAACCGGCGGGTTTAGGTTGATGGCAGTTGAGCCCTGCGCGGGAGGTGATTGGGCGCAGCGCGTTTTAACCGCCGAAGACGTGCAGCAAAGAGTAGCCACTCACGGCGCAATAGCGCTTACGGCTTGAAACCGACAGATGCCAAGCAAAAGTGGCAAGCTGGGGTGAGCTTGTTGAAAGTGGAAATATCTATGCATTGTAAAGCGAGGGCCTCCGCGTGGACGTGTGTGTGGAAGAATGTGCACCGAGGGAACATGCTGGGATGGGGAGGGTGATCGTGCCGATCATGCGAATATACCTGCGACAGCGGCAGTGCATCGATGACCACTGGAATCTGAGACGCGTACCTCGAACGGAACGCAAGGCGTTCTTCGATCTGCGAGGCGCCTCGTAGCAGAAGAAAGTAACCAGCAAGTCTTTTTTGAGGCTCACGTTGGTTTGCAGTCCCATGGCCAATCAACAGTCACGACATTAATTATTGGCGCAATTTTCCAGAATGTCGGAACAAATGTGCAGAGCTTCCTAGCCAATGATCACCGAAAATCGTTCGATTCTGGATCAACACCCAACCAGCCGCGTAGTCCGTGTTATCTGAATCGTTGGTGCCAGCGCATGCTCTCGCACTGAACGTTCTTCAAACCTTATCGGTGGAGCCGCGCTTTTGCATAATCCTCGATGAGGCATGTGGAGCCTGGGGCAGTGCCGAAAGGCAAGCCTGTTGTGGCTTTGTTAGGGTTGACGGTCGCTATGTATGGCATCTCATGAAGCACCGTGCGGTGCGTGCTACACCGGCATCGACGATCTGTGACAGTTGTCAGAGGCCGTACCAAGCAGGGCGAGCATACTTGTGTTCAGCCCTTGCAGCTCTGACAACAAACTGGCTCATAGGTCGCTCGCATCGCCACGATTCTTCGAGATCATGTCTGAACGGGTATATTGAATAGTGATGTATGTACAAGAGCAGACCAAACTACCCCAGACTTATACCAACCGAGTAGAGAATCATATGCCTGCTAGTACTGCCGCCAAAGGAAAATTTATCGTCATCGCACAATCGGTCGAATCTGCCATGGATCGGACTCTTGACGCGTGAAGCAGCGAAACCGAAGTTTCGATTCAAGCGCGGCTCCGTGCGTGTCAAGCTTCCTCGACAGGACGTGGATCTCGTATGCCGTAACCATGTTTCATCCCATGAACTCGTGCACCACAAGCGCGAGCTTGTTGAGCCACGCTCTGGAACGATGCATCTTCGAGAAGAGACCTAGTTCTTGGGAGGGTAGCGCTTGAAGAAGTACCTATCATTGTCAGCTTCCACGCGGCATTGCGATCGAGAAAGGCGACTTACTGGCTGACGTAGTAGTCACCAAGACCGAACAACCCAACAACACCAGCCCAGGCGGCGACGACCTTGCCGGTCAGCTCGCCGCGGCTGTACTTCCTGTAGGCGCCGAAGCTGAGAGCGGTAGCGACAACAGCGAGGCCGACGGCGTTGCTCAAGACGACAGGGTTGTCGGCGTTCTTCCTCGCCTTGTCCTTGGCCTTATCCTTCTTGGCGGCGGCGCTGTCGCGGATCTCCTTAGCGGCCTCCTTGATCTCCTCCTCGCGCTCCTGACGGGCGGCCTGCGTGTCCGTCTTCACGGATTGCGATTCGTAGTCAGAGGGAACCGAGGAGATGTGCGGGCTGTCGACGTCGACGAGGGAGGAGACGGAGTCCTCCGTGTGCTCGACCTGGGGGACAGCAGGGGCGCGGCTGCATCCTTGTCAGTCTGAGACCTTCTGTTAACTGGTCGTGCTGATGACTTACGCCTGCGCGTCAATTAGCAATTGCCTAGTGTCGTCGATTTTCACATGTACTAACCTCCTCGGGGCTCTGCTTGGGGCCGCTGGCAGCAACGTCGGCGTAAGACATGGTGATATTTGAGGGGCGTGAGTAACAGAGAGTCTGCAAGAAAGCGAGATGGAGATGTCGTTGGAGAACTGGTGAGCTGATGGGGGAACTGGAAGAGACGATCGTGTGACGCTGAAGTTGGCAGCTCCCTCACATGTCGGCCGGGTTTTAGCGCGTGACGTACGTCATTTGACTTTAGCAAGCACCACAAGCGCGAACGCGAGTAGCTCGCCCGCCGCCAGGAACGGGACTTTTCTCGGCTTCCTCGGCTGATCGACCACGATTCGAGGGAGATTCAACATTATGCGAGCATCTCCTGCCGATGAACATCACGTCTGACAGAGAGCATATCGGAGTGTATGTGGTTTGTATGCAACGCAACAATGCTTTGCGCTATCTCGCGGTCAAGACACAATAAGGAACCCTCAAGGGTATCATGGCAACCTTCAAGTTATCCGTATGCGCCTGGCGGCAAAGCAGGGGAGTCCTCCTTCGACCGCCGTATTGTACAAGAATGAGCAAGAATCGTGAACGTGGCCACGCATGCAGGGCTTTTGTCCAAGCTGTAAGACACCTCCGCTAACGACTCGTAACGACTGAACAAGAATAACATGACAGACGACAAATTTCAGGAAGAAGTCGCTCGACGAGAATAGATTTCGTGATTGCGGTTCGAAACGCCCGGGCGCATCCAGCAGAGGCAATCTAGCCCAGCAGCCGTCTGGAGCGCCATGATCCGAGAAGTTGACGAGGGTTGCTTTTTCCATGAAACGCGCGACTGGTATCTGATCCCGTGCCTACACAGCTCACAGACTCGAGCGCGATGATGCACTGCGAAAAGAATGTGAGCCAAGGACTGATGAGAAACAATCTTTACTCTTCACCAAACACATCCTTGTAGTTCTCCAACAAAGCTTGAACGGCAACGCGTTGCTGTTGGACGTCGCTGAGCTCTCGCTGGATGTCCATGGGACGCATGATCGTAGGCGCGAACACGACAGCAAGGTTGAGTGGTGTCATCTGAGAGCGTGTTAGTGAGGCTGTCCGTTCATGTAAGGCCATTCACTTACCAAGTTCTCCTCCTGATGCTCAATGACTCGCGACAAGTGAAAGACGAGGAACTGCAGTGTATCCCGGTGCGCCCTTGGAATCTCCTTGATAGCCTCCGCGAGAGCCTTGGCCTGAGCCGCAGGATCTTCAAGTTCTACGAAGTTGATTAGCATGACCTAGCTGAGAGCAGAAATGAATACTAACGGCCAGCTTCTAGGAACTGATCATACACATCGAATGTGATCAGCGGCACAGGCAGCCTGCGGAAATAGTTCTTCAGAGCCGATGTAACCGAGTGGATATCGAGGTCTGGGTCGGAGATGTCGTAATCTTCCTTGGACTCGAAGCCGCTTCGCACCTGGTTGACCTGCGAGCTACCTCCGCTCTTGCGGTACACACCCTCAACATCCATACCTCGAAGCTCAACTTCGGAAATACAACGCGTGACGACTCCAGGAATCATTTGCTTTTCGAAATCGCAACGAGCTGACAAGTCGGAGCCAAAGAGCACCGTGCTGGCATCTGCAGCCAAGTTGGTGCTGCTGTTGTTGGCCTGCATGTGCTTAAAGCGATCGTTCGTCGGCTTAATCGCGCCACCCTTCACAGCGCTGGCACCGAACCAGCCTTTCTGCGACTGGTCATCCTTGCTCTTCAACGAGCTAGACATCGACGCTATGTCCGGTTGCTGGTGAACGGACCCGTACGGTGTACCGATAACCTTGATGTCCTTGTACTCCTCCTGCTTCTGTTCAGAGCCGAAGGCTCCCTTGAATCCCTTGGTAACGTTGGTGGTGAAGGCTTGACCTCCCTTCTTGAACTTGGAGAACTTGGTAGGCTTGCCAGTCTTGCGAATGTTGACCACTTGAGGTTGGGCAAGGGTTGCTTCGCTATCTCCATCGTGAATGTGAGGGAAAGATGGTTCATGTGATTGGGTGTCGAGTGAGAGTTCGGACTTGCCGCCCTTGTGCTGGGCGTTGTAGATTCCCAGCCCATTTGCTGCGGTATCGAACTGTGGAGCGCCCTTCTTATTGTTCATTGTCTTCTGGATGTTCTCAACGAGCTCTCTGTTCATTGCCGAAAGCTTGGCATTTTGCGCTGTAAGGGACTCGTATTCTTGGAAGCCCTTGTCCTTCATCTGGATGAGGTTCGAGATCTCGTCAGTGAGCTCGGCCCTCTTAGAGATCAAATCCTCAATCTGACTACCTAGCTGATCCTTGAGCTTGTGCAGGGAGTTCGCGAAATCCTTGAGAATATCCGACTTGAGCTGGTTGATGTTCATCGAGCCGTTGCTCTCTTTGGCATGTTTGAGATGCTCTGTCATGATCTCAAGCTCCCGGATGACCATCTCGCGCTGGGTATCAAGTACGGCCATTGTGTTCCGCTTCTCACGAAGCACAGTGTTCGCTTGCTTGATGTCTGCCGCGCTATGCATGGACTCCTGCAACCCACTCTTCTCGGCTTCGAGTTCTGCAATACGTTGCTGGGCGCGTCGTAACTCGTTACGAAGATTGGCGCTCTCTTCTCTGGAGTCGGGCGATGCAATGGTAGGGCTGCTGATGTCGATGGATCCGTTCGTGGGCCACTTCTTGTGACCTCCCCGCGAAGTGACAGAACCCCGCTCACTAAGACTACGTCCGTGCTTGTGAACTGCGTTCGAGACACGTCGGAAGACGCCACCGTCCTTCTCGTCCTTGTCCTGGTTTCCAAGCAGACGCGCAAAGTCCTCATCCATTGAGAAATCACCTTGTGCGCTGTAACGTGGAAGCCCACTACCAGGTGCGTACGCATCTCGAGACGTCTCGCTGGGAAGACTGCTGATAGAGTCGCTGGCCTTGTGCGCGCTTGGAGGCTGAGGTGGGGCACGCGGAGATGTGAAGGTATCTTCGGTCGGTCGTGGTCGCCTGTCCGCTGAGCGGGCTGGCGGCACAGGCACATCCGAAAAGCCTCTGGACGATTCGAGAGGACTGCTAATACCAAGACCAGCACTGACAGGAGCAGAGGCACCGTGTGTCGAAGAAGTTCGTTTGGGGTGCTCTATGGTAGGAGTTGTTGGCGGAGGCCCAGCCCTGTCTCCAGGTTGTATTGGGCCAGAAGGCCTCAAGGAGTCTCCGCGTGCGGGGCGCTCGACGCGTTGAGTAGAGCTGAAGGATGACCCAGATGCGGTCTCAGGCGAGTCCTGTGCGCCAACTGGGGGCGACGATGTAAACGCAGGCTCCATCATAGGTCTGCTGAGCCTCGACGACATCTCAGCGCTAGGCGAACCGAGGTGTTGAAGAGAGTCGCTGCTGTCCGAAGATTTGCGTCTAGCGTCTGCCTTCTTATTTTTGGGCACCTCTTGGAGTTTGAACGCGTCAGGTGCCGAAGGGGGTGCCGGCGAAGCATGCTGGCTACGTGACCTTTCGTTGAGGGACGGCGATTCGCTCGATGTGTCGCGCTGCTTCCTGAGTGTGTTGACTACATGGTCAGAGGGTTGTCTACCCTTCTCTTGGAATGCAATATGTGGGCTGGCTGGGGCAGGTTGCTCAGCAGAACCAGACCTCGAGTTGTTCTCCTTCAGCTTATCGCGAGGATCAGCGGCTGGCCTGTTGAAGTAGTCGCGACCATTCTTTCCGTCACCTGCTGTTGAGCCGGAGCCCATTGTTCGGTCGGGGAACTGCCTGCTGGCTCGATTAAGGGGTGAAGGCCCAGGCGCAGGGTTCGGATCGAGCGCGAAGGGAAGCATGATGCCATCGTCGCCCGTGTCGGACTCGGAGTGCTTGTGCTCTTTGTTGTAAGTTGTAGCTGGGAGAAGTATGTTGTCTACGCAGTAGCAATGGTCAGCTTCATTTTTACGCATGTTGAGTGTTGCAGTGGAAAACCAACCTCTGCGCGTGGAGTCTGCCGCTGCTGGGGAAGCATCGCGCCTGAAGTTAGAAGATGAGTCGCCCCTTCTGGGTTGGGAAGGCCTGGGAGAAGCATCAGCGGTCGTCGGTTCAGAGAACACATCAGAAGGCGTTTCAACATCAGGCGTGAAACCGCTGCGCTGCGACTGCTGCTCATCAAACTGGGGCGGGAGTGCTGGAAGGGACTTGTCGACTTTCGGTGCTGCTGGTGCTGGAGGCTTTTTGGATTTCTTTCGACGTCGCGCCATTAGCGACTCATGGCAAGACATGCAGAAAATGCCCTGCGATGTGCGCGCATAGCGTAGGTTCTCGATCTTGCGCTTGCAATTCCTGCATCTGAAGCAATTCGCGCAGAAGGCCTGGTCACCGGTCAAGATAGCTAGGTCCTCAATCTTGTTGCCGCAGTGGTTGCAGCTGTACGTGCAGTTGTTGCAGATCAGGGATCCGTCTCCAAGGAGGAGCAGGTTGGCGTCCGAGTCGAGGAGCGTGCCGCAGGTGTTGCAACGGAAGCAGTCGATGTGCCATCTATTACCAGCTTTGCATTGTCAGCATGTACGTTTGGGCGGGCGAGTGCGCTGGAAGGCACGCGGGGGGTGTGGTGGGCAGGCGTACCGAGCTCGAAGGCTTTACCCTCCTCCAGAATCTGAGACCGTTATTAGCAAGAACAGTGCGACTCGAGACAACTGCGATTACCTCTCCACAGCCCTTGCAGGGGTAGACCACATCGTCTTGGTCGCCGTCCTGGTCGAGCAGCGACTCGGGGTAGCCACCAGGCGAGTCCATGGTGGGCGCGGGGGGGTGTGTGAGCGTGGTCGTGGAGAAGAAAGATGGCGGTGGTAGCGAACAGGCGGGGCGCGATTGTGGTCGTTTGGCGGTGAATATCAGGGTCGAGCGAACGGGCTCAGCTGCGAAGGCGAGCAAGCGGATATGAAGGTGAGAAAGGTCTAGGTCCTGCTGTCAACACCGGGCATGGCGTCAGCGACAATGCACACGCGGCGGCGACAACGACAACAGCAACAGTGTGTGGGCTCCAGCTGCAGCGCACTTGAGGCGAGAGGGCTTTGTGGCAAGTGAGGTTGGCGATATGTGGTAGCCTGAGGAGAGCGCGCCGCTAATACCAAGCCCTGGAGCGGGACCCTTGGATCTCGCAACTGCTAGTCGCTGGTAATCGCGGATGCACAGACTTCGCGCTGTCGCTGGACCTGCGCCAGGCTTGCTGGCGGCGTGAAAGTGGACGTGCAGCTTCGGGGCGCCTCTGCAGATCAACCCCTCGAGTCGTGGAAACGTTGCAACACAATTGCAGTACACAGAGAGCAGAGAGGGCTGCAGGGAATGTCGCTGGAAGACTGCGAGTGGCTTCTCACCACGCACAACCTCAGCCGCAGGGCCACTCTACCACGTCAAGGGTCTTGGGAGGAGTGTTTCAAAGTTGGCTGGCCACGAATCCTTAGGCTCACCCCACATCATTAGACCCAATCTATGCTAGCCCTCCCTCTATCACGGGAAACGCTTTCGCGATTCAGCGCAATACCTAATGCGACGCCCATCACTCTTTCGATATTGCGACACACGGGACGGCGATTCATGGCAGCAAAGGATCGACAGACCTGCTTTCAAACTGGCGTTTATCCGCCCGCTGCGGAGGGGTGAATCCATCTGAAAATAGAAAGGCGGATTTGCAGGCCACTCACCAGAGATCTGCTCCAACCTCAGCTCACGTCCCCTCATGAACGATGCACAAATGCAGGTACGCGGCCAGCGTGCTGACCGTCTGACACATGTCAGTCACCGTCAGATGCATTGGTCCGTCGACCGACAGCACAGCCCGCACGCAAATAAGGCGTGTTTCAGACCCCAACTCAGAGCATTGCAACGCTACGCTGCTCTACACGTGTATGCCTCGTCAGACACGCAACGCTCATCGATACATAAGAAGGTGACGCAAGCAGTACCACTGCGGCCAGAGAGCCTCATCCTTTAATCCCCAGGCGTCGGGTACCTGAGCAAACAGTGTGAAGAGAAGACTGTGTCCGAAATCGTACTCCCATCTAGCACAAATTCGTTTGACCTCATCTCCCTCGTCAAATCACGACCCTGAGACGAGCGGGAATGACAGAGGGTCGCGCTCAGACGCGTTTCATGGTACCGAACGGCACCTCAAAGAAGCCGCGCTGCCGGTTCTTGCTGCCGGATGGAGAACGAAACGATCATGCTGACGATCGCAGTAACAAGCGCGCAGCGCTACCACTACGGACATCGAGCCTCATCTTGTTGTACAGCTATATCTAGGACACACTCGAATAATACGTGACAAGTAGCATGACTGCAAATGAAGGAGCTGTGCCGTAATGTCCTGGAAATGAGGAGCCCCAGAGAGGTCGTCGATCTATTGAGATAGCTAGATTCCAGACCTTCGCACTTCCAGATGCACGCCGGTTAGGTATAGGTATCATCATACCTTGGCATGCGAGGAGATGTCTGCATAATCCTCAATATGAGCACGAGCGCTCTCCCCACAACTCGACGACCGCACCTCTAGTTGACCCCTTTCGACCTTGCATGTTGCTGAAGTTCAGATCCACCTGGATCAATCTCCAACTACTGACCCTGCAGCAGCTATTCAGCAATTTTCTGGCATATGCCTCAACGATCTGATGTTTTGCTACATGTGCGAGTTGAAGAAAGACGGTACGGACCCTCGTGTACCCAAGACCTCCGCGGAAAGGCATGTGCAAATATTCGTGGAGGCCGTTGAACATGACAACGCACTCTCTGGGTGCATTTGTACTGCCCCCTACCGTGGAAGGTTTAATTGATAAACTCACCTCTTCTCGAATCTCGCCTCAAGTAACATGTGTAACGTCCTGTTATTTCAGACTCCTTGATCTCCATTGTGAAAGCTAAAGTGTCTAAGTAGGATGCTCGAAAGCTCATTTCGAAAGGCTTCCATCTTTCATTCTTGTTTCTCCGTCTCTTCAAGGTACAAGGCTTAGATGCACGCCTTTGCGTTCGCTGACAGTCGTTCGCCGCTACAAGACACAGTGCCAGCAGCTCACCGATGACTCCCCAACGCCCAAGCATCAGCCGGGACAGGTAACCCCAAAATTGCACCTCGCGTTGTGAGTTGCGAGTCTTTACATCAGCGTGCATTTATTCCTCGAATAGGACGTTGGCGGAGACGGGTCAACGGTGGGGCTGTTGAGCTGCAGGAGCTAGGTACAACCAATACCCCACTTCGACGGTTGAACGAGGCTAAACATGGACGCAAGACGTGGGATGGGTACATCTATTTAACCAGCTCCTCTTCCTGGACTTCTTTCGATGCATCCCTCGATCTTCTCATCGAATTACCATCCGTACTCCTCCACTCACCTTGTCTGGGATGCAGGGAACGTACTGACTATGATGCAGGTACCCACCACAAGTATGGCAGCCGCCATGCAAGATGCGGTCCATCAGCGGGCGTTATCCTCACCTCAAGGTACTTTCAATGCAAAGTATACTGAAACAATAAGTATACTGCATGAACCGGTGTTCGTTTCTGGAGGCCTCCTACCGCTCATGTCATACCCTACGCGGATGATCAGATAGAAGGGCAGGGGACCTCTGGATTCGTTCTGAGATTATACGGTTTCAACTTGACCTGGATAATACCAGCGGAAGGATCATGCTTGCCCCCTGTGCAGAACAGACTTAACCTGTGGCAGGTTTCAATCCGTGATCAACAACTCTCGACAACATGTCCCCCCCAGCTGCCATCTTCGAGTCTCCCGCTCCTGCCGTTCTCGGAAACGGTGTAGGTCTCAAGAAGAACCTGGCCGTCAAGGTCGCTTCTGTCGGGCAGGGTGGTCAGGCAAAGACCGTCGCCGATTTTGAGAAGAACTGGGACAACTTTACGTTCGCTCCCATCCGTGAGAGCCAGGTCTCTAGGGCTATGAGTATGTCTTCCCCAAGGGTATCATCATGCAGTCAGCTGACGATGTACAGCCCGTCGCTACTTCAAGGATCTTGACACCTACGCCGAGTCTGACATTGTCATCGTCGGCGCGGGATCTTGCGGTCTCTCTACTGCTTTCATGCTCGCATCCAAGCGTCCTGACCTCAAGATCGCCATCATCGAAGCTGGCGTCGCTCCTGGCGGCGGCGCGTGGCTCGGTGGCCAGCTCTTCAGTGCCATGGTCATGCGCAAGCCTGCCCAGCTCTTTCTCAACGAGCTCGGTGTCCCGTACGAGGACGATGGCGACTGGGTCACTGTCAAGCACGCTGCGCTGTTCACGTCCACTCTCTTGAGCAAGGTGCTCCAGTTCCCCAACGTCAAGCTCTTCAACGCTACCACTGTCGAGGACTTGATCACCCGCCCTGCGCCCACCCCGGAGGACCCCAATGCTGTGCGCATTGCCGGTGTCGTCACCAACTGGACCCTGGTCTCTATGCACCATGACGGTACGCCTGTACATTCCGCGTGACCTAATGTCTCCCTAACGTAGTCCCAGACCAGTCCTGCATGGACCCCAACACCATCAACGCGCCCCTCGTCATCTCGACAACCGGCCACGACGGTCCGTTTGGTGCCTTCTGCGTTAAGCGTCTGGTCAGCATGCAGCAGATCGAGAGGCTGGGCGGGATGCGCGGTCTGGACATGCGCACTGCCGAGGACGCGATTGTCAAGCGCACTCGTGAAATCGTGCCTGGCCTGATTGTTGGCGGCATGGAGCTCAGTGAGGTCGACGGTGCCAACCGCATGGGCCCCACATTCGGCGCCATGGCACTCAGTGGTGTCAAGGCTGCCGAGGAAGCCCTCAATGTCTGGGACGAGAGGAACGCGCAGAACGCGGAGTAGCGCGGTTGCTTGGTACGATCAGGTAGACTTCCAGCTGCAATAAACACCCTCACTCGTTCACATGGATGCTGTTGTTCATCGACTGACGCCTGTTCATCGACTGACGCCTAGCGCACGTCAGCCATGTCAGCCATGCCAGCCATGCAGCCATGCAGCCATGCAGCCATGCAGCCATGCAGCCATGCAGCCATGCAGCCATGCTGTACCCTTGGCCATTTTGGAACGGTGCGCGAATATGTTCTTTGTTGAGGTCGCACTCGAGAGCGGGGTTGCACGGGAGAGTGCCTGGCTCACGATTGACGGCAGGGGGATGCTTGCTGCTTGTGACGTATTTCAGTGGTTTTTTCCAGACGCGTACACAAGCACGGCTGCGGCCTTGTTGTGGTTGTGCTGTTGCCGTGGCCACGGAAGTGTCTGCAGAGACAAGAATAAACAAACAGCATCGTGGACAACGGGCAACGAGGAGCACTGGGCTGACATCCGACACCGAGTGGAATTGGAGTCTACGGCCTACCCACGAGCGCACAGGGCCTCCCACTCAGTACTGCATGATGAACCACGAACCACGAGAGGGGCATCGAAGCACGGTTGCGTGGGTGATGGCCTTCTCCCGTTCCACAGGGCGCTAGCCGCGCCGCGGCGGAGTTTGGGCGACAGGGATCCGTCGCTGCGTAAACAACGCAGCGACGGGGCCGAAAACACGGCATCTGACAAGCAAAGTAGACAATAATGCCCCGCTGAGCCAGACACTGCACCCAACAACCGCTCCCAGAAGTCCTTGACGTGGCTCACCCTTGCCCACCATGGAGGAGCAGACGGCCGCCCTGCTCGCGGCGCTGAAGAAGCAGGCGTCGACCAACGTGGACCGGCGACTGGACCTGTTTGGCAGCCTCAAGTCCAGCATCAAGCACCAGCGCGTGCCCGAGAGCTGCCAGGACGCAATCCTCGAGTGCATCCGCACCGCCATTGGCGACAAGACGTCGGCGCAGCTCGTGGCTGCGGGATTCTCGACGCTCAGCCACCTGATCAAGCGGCTGGCGCTGCAGAAGGAGACGCACACCATGGCGGCGCACGCGCAGCTGCTGGTCCCGATCCTGCTGGACCACCTAGGCAACGCGCGCGAAGCCCACCGCAGCGCCGCCTCGGCCCTGCTCGTCGAGCTGTACCCGTACTGTCACGCCGAGCTCGACGCGGGCGTGCACGGCGCCATGGCCGGCAGCAACCCGCGCGCAAAGGAGACGGCCATGTCCTGGCTGGTCACGATGAACCAGAGCCACGGCCTGCCGTTCCGCACCTACGTCAACCAGCTGGTCGCCAACTGCGAGGACGCCGACCCGGACGTGCGCACCGTCGCCAAGACAGCCATCGTGTCGCTGTTCCAGACGGCGCCGGGCAAAGCCCAGGTCAACCTGCAGAAGCAGCTGGCCGTCCACGGCGTGCGCAAGGCCACCGTCGCCTACATCACCGCCCACCTCGACCCCGCGGCGGCGGCGGGCGCCGCCGCCGACGACCGCCACGACGCGCCGCCCGCCCCTGTCCGCGAGCGCCCCCTGCCGACGGCCCGCGCAAAGACGCTGCCGTCGCTGCTGCCTGACGCGGGCCTCGCCGACAGCCTGGCCGCCGAGCAGCCGCCGCCCGCCGAGACGGTCTCCATGGACCCCATCCACGTCTACACGCAGCGCGAGCTCGAGGACATGTTCCGCGACATGGCCCCGCCGTTCGAGGGCCGGGAGAGCGAGCAGAACTGGCTCGCGCGCGACAAGAACACGCTGAAGCTGCGGCGCATACTCAAGGGCAACGCGCCCACCGAGTTCCACGCCGCCTTCATGGCCGGCATGGCCTCGCTGCGGGACGGCATCCTGAAGGTGGCCAACACCCTGCGCACCACCATGTCGACCAATGGCTGTCAGCTTGTGCAGGAGCTCGCACGCACAGTTGGGCCCGCGATCGACTCGTGGGTCGAGATCCTGCTGCAGGCCTTCATCAAGATGTGCGCTGCCACCAAGAACATTGCCGCCCAGAACGGCAACGCCACGGTCGACGCCCTGCTCTCGCACGTGTCGTTCAACAATCGTGTCCTGCAGCACGTCCAGTTCGCCTCGCAGGACAAGAACGTCCAGCCCCGCATCTTCTCGGCCGGCTGGGTGAAGACGCTCATCCGCAAACACAAGTCGCACATTGACCACTCAGGAGGGCTGGACAGCTTCGACAAGATCCTGAAAAGGGGACTGGCAGATGCCAATCCCAAGGTGCGCGAGTCGTACCGAAGCACGTACTGGACCTTTGCTCTGGTGTGGCCCCAGAAGGCCGAAGCGTAAGTCTACCTTGGCAGAGATTTGAACACAGCCACTGATCCTGACGACAGCATGTACGAAACGCTCGAGAAGCGCGAGAAGACCGGTCTCGACCGGGACCCGAACAACCCCAACACATCGCTAGCACCGTCGCAGACCAGCACCGTCGCACCGTCGTTCTCAAGATCCGTCGGGCCCAGCGCTGCCAGGACAAGCTTGAAGGAGAAGATTGCAGAGCAGCGACGGGCAAAGCTAGCAGCGTCCAAGGGAGTTGCTGATCGACCCAGCTCGGCTGCGGCCAGCTACGAGACACCAAGATCACTGTCGAGCAAGTCGCTTGGTGTTGGACCAAGGACAATGTCCAACACTTCAACGGCGTCCAACGGGCCGTCTCGACCACCGTCTGCCATGTCGGGCGAAGCCACCAAGTCCGCTTTGAAGAGCTCGACAGGCACTAGCACTGGTTCGTTGATGAGCGGCACGGTGCGACGACCCATCCGACGACCTGAGCTGAACAGGCCAAAGACAGCAGACCCATACGCTTCGCGACAGACCAAAATCACACCGTCGACGACGACAACACCAGAGAGGACACCAGCCGTCAAGTCGCTGAAGAAGTCAGTCGGACCTGCGGCTTCGAGCACAGCCCGCCCTCGGTCACAAGCACAACAGAGCCCCACCGTCAGCCCGGTGCGTAGCAAGTCCAGGGTGGACACGGGGCGCACAGCAACACACAGGAAGAACCCAAGCATGGGGTCGCGAGGGAGTCCTGTGGCCACTCTTCACAAGGATGAGGACCTGACAATGGTGAAGCCGTTCATCCGATCACAGAGCCACCATGACGGCACCATGCCTTTCCGACAGAGGAACGGCATGGACAAGCGTGCTTCTGTCGACAGCGTTGCGCTCGACATGGACGAGGACAACTTTACGATGCTTGTGCCCAACCTAGCGCGCCCAACATCGCAAAGGGTGCAGAGCACGCCCCCCAAGTCCAGCCCATCTGGAGGTCGAATACCGGTACCCAGCCCGCAAGCAGCCTCGACGCTGGGCCCAAGCCTCCTGCCAGTACAGAGTCCTCGCCAGCAATCCCCAGATCGAACTGCGCCAGAAGAAGTCGAGGTGTACGAAGACTCCTGCGCTGGTGACGAGCCATCGACGGCAGATCAAGAAGTGGACACACCAGTACTCGGAGAGCTTCCCATCAACGAGAGGAGCAACGAGCGACAGCCCAGCATTGATAGCAATGGCGACTCGATAGCGGGCTCAGGGGCCGAAGAGCGCGACAGAGGCCACCTCAAGACTACCAGCACAGGAAGTGTGATGCACACCGAGAACGCCGATGCAAACAGCCCGGAGACTCTAAAGAACAGACAACTGCTCGCCAGCGCTCTTAAGAAGATCGAGGGACGTACAGTCGATGCTGGCATGTTCCGCAAGATCCAGGATGCCATCAAGTCAGGTCAGGAGATCTGGGGGCCAAACGACGAGGTCTTTGGCAGACTGCTTGTCGCATGTCTCGAGTATTTCCAGACGCCTACTGAGCAGCTCAAGCTCCCCGCAATCAAGGCCGGCTCCTGCAAGAGCCAAGCTTTGGCGACCATCCGCGCCATGCTGTCTCTGTACCGAAAAGAGACAGCAAAGTACTTCGCCCGCGTTCTCACCACCATTTTGCAGGCCAAGGCGCAGCATGAGAACACTTCGCACATTGCAGGCGATATGGAGGCCACCGCCAACGAGATTGTCCGCTATGGTCAAGTCTCGGACTGCCTGAACGCAGTCCTTGCCCTTATTGAAGGCATGCCCGCCTCGTCCGGCTCCGACCCTGCCGCCAACAGCACACGCACCACGACCATGTCACTTCGCACCCTCGCAAGTCTGGTCGAGATCTCAAGCAGCAAGAACGTCGTTCTGTCACAAGAGCAGACACACCGCTTGGGCAAGCTGGCAGTCAGGTGCATGGAGGACACTGACGCGGACATTCGCAAGGCAAACATTGACTTTTGTGTTGGACTGCACGAGCGCATCGTTGGCCCAGGCGGCGACCACAAGGCTTTCTGGGAGGCTGTTGCTGGCGCGGGAGAGCAGCAGCTCAACTTGCTCACATACTATCTCGCGAAGAAGCAGAAGGCTTAGAGAGCCGTCTCGCCTTGCAAGCTTGGGGGCGAGTTGACGCCCATCGAGGAGCGCATCTGGGAGGAGGAGCTTTTTTGATCTTTAGACCCGGTACATACACACGGAGCTGGGTGGTGTTGCAAACGGCGTTTGTGAAAAGCAGGCTTGGGTCATCGATAGTCACTTCCTTGTTCCCTTTTCAATCAATCTCGGTCGGGGTCTTGGGTCGCTATTGTATCAACGCTCAACACTACTTGTCCGACATTCAGGATCTACGCGTAGTCTTTTAATGCAACTTTCAAACATCGCCCACTCCCGACCCTGTTCAACCCTCCCTCTCTTTCTCGTGACTATCATCCACTCTCGATACAGCATCTACCCAAAATAACACCCCAGCCCCCACACCTTGCGAACCCCGTTCTTACACGAGGCCTCAAACCCCAGGCTCTCATAAGTCGCATTGAAACAAGTGTGCGACCGGCTCTTCCACTCCGTCAACACCCCCGTGCAACCCGGCCCCGACCACGACTCGACCGTGATTCCCGACGGCATATCCCGCAGGTAGAAAGATGCCCCCGGGCCGTCGAGGCAGTGCGGAGACCGCGGCGCAGTGCCGACGGACGCCGCGACTGAGCGATCGCCTTCGCAGTTGGGCAGGTTGTATCGGTCGCTGGTGGGTCAGTGGCGATTTGAGCACGGCTGGTGGGTTGGGCGAGCGCAGGAGGGGAGCAGGTCGATTGGGGATACTGGGTTGACGTACAGCGTCCATGAGGATACCATTGATAGGCATGTCATGGCTAAGAGAATGAACGGCTGCATCCTGGGGTCGCCGTTGCTTATGCTTCGCGATGTGCAGTCCCCTTGTGAGTGTGAGATTCCGATTAGCTGGGGGCTCGCAAAGTATCCCGACGCCCGTACATGGTTTTGCACGTCCGCGGAACGTCATGCACCACACGAAGAACAGCCCCGTGTGCGCGTTCCTGTGCAACGCATCGTGAAGAAGGGCCGACTGTGACGTGGTGTTGATGAAATCCACGACCTCAGTCGCTGTTTGTACACAGCCGATACTTCCAGCCTGGATTTGTACATCTCACGATCACAGCTTGTACTTCTCCCTCCTGCTGAACTTTGGTGAAATTGCCTCAACATGCACATGTCAATCTGGCAAGCTCACTGCTGTGCCGGACAGCCATGTCTTCAGGAAGACGACGCGACATTCCAGTGTGGCCAATGTGACCAGTGTCACACGCCCCCCCTACATACCTCCCGTTCAATTGGAAGCACTCCAGTCTGGCTATAAACGCTCACAGATGGAAGCATGCTGTCGCAAAGCAAGCTGGGAAGAGATAGGGATGAAGTCGGCTGAGTGGCGATCTGTATGTAGCGGAAGCTGGCGTAAGATGATGACCTCAGAGAGGAGGTGAGCTGCGTTTGAGTCTGGGCCGAAGGAGTCGTTTGCGGGTCCTGTGGGGCGTGGGTCGACAACCGTAGGGTCGTGCTGTCCATGTGGCTGGGTTTTAAACTACCGTGCATGAAGCATAGTCTGCGCTCCGGAAGCACCCATACGTCATATGTGCGATAGGAAACTGTGAGCTCGCGCGGTTGTCCGTCTTGAGGAATGTTTGCCAGTATACAGACAATCGCGTATCTATTCGTAGAGTAGTAAAGCTCGCATGTGGTTGGAAACACCGGATGCAAGTCTTCAGCGATGATTTTCACGAGACCTGCGGTTCGACGGCGGCGCCTGCTCGCCAGCACAGCATGTATCATCATACATGGGATCGATGCGAGTGAGCCGTTGCGGTCGTCTGCATCGGGTTGAATCGCCGATTGAGCACCGAAAAAAATGCCTAAAGAAGACTAGAACTACAGAAGGCTCCCGCAATTTGGACCCTGGAACGACGTCAACCGCCAAGTAATGCTGTCATGCCGTGAATGCGCAGCATCAATAAAGCTTTGAAGGCACGAGGCGACACATCTTCAGAACGAGGCTGACGACTTGGAAACTACCCTCTCTATCGCACACTGTATGTTCCTTAGGTCTTTCGTTCATGTCGATAGTTTGGTCTGCTGCACTTGCTCTCAGGGAAGCTGAACAGCAGACTATGGCTATGATTGCTTTGCTATCACGTAATGCAAAATCACTAACTATTCGTAGATCCGATTGAATCCAGAAATACCACAAATATGAGCTCGTCCTTAGGTCTTCCCCAGTCAGACGAATTTGGCGACCCAACGCCATCTGGTCTCACTCCAAACACGCGTTCGGAAGCCGAGACAATCTTCTTCCAGAATGCGACCAAGCAGACCGAATCGGCAGCGCCAGATTCATCGATCGCTACCGATGAAGCCCGCGCGGCATACCGCCGACCTGGTGTAGTCCGCACCAGCTCCGCCAACTACGAGAGGGCCCTGAAGATGGCAGGCGCACAGAGCTCTGCTTCATCGGACCTTGCGACACAAACAGAGTTGCCCGAGAACATCACTGGTAGCACGCAAGTTGCGTCGCCAACGCAGTCATCCCCGTTTCCCGCACCGGGACAAGGCGTAGTTCCCGACTACAGCGCAGTCGGTCTCGCTCGAGGTGACTCTCTTAAAAAGTCCCGATCACGGGGTCTTAGTCTCGGCGCTCTTGCCCAGCAGCAAACCTGGAATGAGCAAGAGCATAAGAGGTTGTACAATGCGGATCTCATGACTGAGGTCAGAGGCAACCAAGGCTACGATTCGGTTGCTGAGAACAAGTCCTAGTCATAGGGGCTACTTCCTCGCATATATGCCTTGTCAACATTCCTTTGTGGCGTCATGTTCCTGTCAGTTTGGGTCCATCTTTCTGTGTTGCTCTCAGGTCCTTAAGTCTTCATGTGTATGGCGTTGGGCGCCACTCAGGGCCGTATAACAAAAGCTGCAGGACGGCATCGGCACGTGTCTGAAGATTTACTCTACTTTGTAAACCATAAGCCATCCCATCGCCATGACTTCATCGGTGCACCGTTCAATCATATGTTGTTCTGCTTCTGTCTCGTTGATCAATCAGGTTACGGTGTGTTTCTCGAGTCTGGCACGTGGTCTCAACCCGCACGATGCATATCCATGCCCTCACATGAGTGAACGCAAACAGTCGTACATCTGAAGCACACAGTACCCTGAGGCATTGCACTGCATCACAGTTTACTTCCTTCCCTCACTTCTATCGTTCGTGGTCTTTTATTTGGCATCAGCAAACGCCGCTGCATCGCACCTTCACTTGGACTTCGAGTCCAGCCCCACAACATATATACTGCTAACTCACCCAGTCTCAGTTTCACCTTCTCCAATACATCAACATTCTCCAACCCGACTCAACTACCAGCCTCATGCGTGTCTCCAAGATCACACTGCTTCTTGCAGTCCTGCCCGCGGCCTTTGCTGCACCTGCTGCACCTGCTATGGTCACCGAGGCCGACTGCCAGCTCGGCAACAACAAGTGCGACGACATAAACGGCGCAGTAATGATCTGCGGTACCAAAAGTTGGTTCTCTGCGGAGACGTGCGCCGAGGAAGGTGCTTGTCAGGTTGGACCTGCCGGTAATGCCTTCTGTGCCAAGAAGCCTGAGTGCACACCGGGCACTTCCCAGTGCGACGCCGCTTTCTACGTTTCCAAGACCTGCAACGACAAAGGCATCTGGGAGACCAACCGCAAGTGCTCCAAGCCGGGGTGCTGCGAGATCCAGAATGGCCAAGCTGTCTGCAAGACCGAGTGCGGTGCCGGTCTACAGCCACCTGTTCCACGATCTTCTCCCAAGACCGCCCTCGACTGGCCTAAGGCCGGAGACAAGTGCAGGCCGAACGGTTCAGACTTCTGCAGCTTCCACGACAAGGCCATCCTCGAGTGCGTTGCCATTGGCATCTTCACCCTGAAGAAGACCTGCAAGAAGGGCTGTGCCTACGAGAACTTCGAGCCAATCCGTCCTTACTGCAAGTGAGCTTGCAAGAACTTTGACTCCTATCAAAGTACGTTCCTCCATTTCGAAAGGCCGCTTTACTCACGCTAACACGGTGGAAACAGACTCGGAAACAACTGCATGCGATGTTTTGGTACTTTTTTGGCGCAGAGGGCCGGATTAAAGGATTGACATTCGAATAAGTGGATCAACATACATATCAAGGGAAGACGAATTATAAACATGTTCTCGGCCCAAGAAGGAATACATCACAATGAAAGCGTCTGAGGTTGCAAGAACAACATATCCTGCTATTTGCCAATCACAAACAAGGTCTTCATGCGCACCCTTAATTTTCACCCCTGGTGTTTGTTTAGTGGGCAGTAATCGCGCGTTGCTACGAACCTTGAAGGTCTCCTCCTCTTGCACACGCTAAGTGACAGATGTAACGACGAAATACACCTCAACCACCCACCATGCTGTTCTGTTTGTACCTCCTCGCTTTTTCGCTCTTGATCAACAGTGCCTCCGCCGCACGACGCCGCTACTTGAGACAAGCCGTCAACATACCTCCTGCGCACACGTCGCCGACAGCTTTCCTTTGCCCAAGGCGATGCGAGTGGGCGTACTGCTCTTGCAGCAGTGCAAGATCACCCCGCTCCTATCTCGAACGATTGCTGACTGGTGCAGAACAGCGCAAGGCAACGAATGCTCTCAGAGAGAGAGAAGGGTCGTTGGTTTAAACTACAAGCTTGTCTTCATGGCAACAGCGTGGGCTCGAAAACGGCCTTCAGGGAGTCAAGCTAACAGTACGTAGTCTCCGGGTTTTGAGTACTGCCGCTATGAGTATTATCTCTGAGACGATGTTGAGCATCATGCTGGCTCGAGGAGCTGGATAAAACCTTCCTTGAAGTGGATCACATGGCGTTCCATTGGCGACACTGCTTCGTCTTGTCTCTGTTTGACTTGTCGTCCGAACGACTGTCTGTATTTATCCAAACACTCCTACGAGAGATACTTTGCTTTTACCTCCTGTTATAAAACGCCATCGTTGTATGATTGTGGTTGTTAAGCACCAATGAAATGCCGTATGAGATCGCCCTGATACCCAAATATTGAATATCTTGAGAAGTCCAGGCCTCCATTCTTACCAAGCCAAAGCGCATATGCGCCAACAACAATGGCAAGGCCAACGGCTCCATAGCGTCTGTAATACCACAAGCGCAACTTCGCATGCTTAATGCTCCTCATTGCTTGCCGCACAACCTTCTTCTGGTATTGCTGCCAATGAACTTCCTTCTCTTGCTGAGTGAAGAGGCGCTCGCCATCATCCAACGTCAAGCGTTGCATATCCGCCAGGGTAGCTGAACTCTTCAATACGCTGGACGACGATATGCGCCACCACTCCCAGCTGCCTAGGGATCCTGGCGGGAGCCTTTCGAAGAGCTCGACTGAGCGTGCAATATGGAACTCGATATCGAATGGCTCGGGTAGCTTGCTGAGCATGACGTGCAGTATGTCCTCCTCTTCCTTATCAATCTCCAGCAGTTCTTCTCGCCTGGACAGCACCACAGCCGCGAAAAAGTAGAGCGGCATAATAGCGTGACGTGCCAGGAAGAAGTCGAACAACCGTGTGATATTTCTGTACTCTTGGATGTTATGGGCGAACATTGTAATGGTACCGGCTAGCGCGAACGTTGCGGAGCTCTTAGGCAGGTGCTCGTACAGTACTGGATCGGCTTCGCGAAGCAAAGGACGTAGGAGTTCGAGCTGGGCTATTGCAGGGTCGAGGGACGAGAGCATGAAGTCTCTGATCCTAAGGAGACTGAGGCGGGCAGCTGCTTGAGGAGCAGCATTTGTGCCTAGGACAAGGTAGAACACTTGGACAATGTCGTGGTAGCCCTGGAAGTAGGACAGGGCTGGGTGTCGACGCAGGACCTCGAGGATAACGTTCGAGAGCTCATGTTTCCGGCGGTCAAGCTCTTTCTCTGAGTCTGGTTCCTGGTCAGCATTGTGTGATATCTCGAGCTCTTGCCGGCCGGGCTTGCACATACTATACTTTGGATAGTATACGAAGGCCCTGTTTACGTCGAGACCGACTTGTCCCTCTTCACGATGCGCCGGCAGATCCTTCCACGATACTTTGTCTTCATCTGTAGCTTTGCATGCCAGCAGGATGGGCCATGCGGTGCGCCGCAAGCGATCGCTCACCAACCCATGGGTGCTAGTAGCTAGATGTACCAGCGTGGGAAGATCGCCCTTTTCGCAGGCGGTGACGACCAAGCCTTCTTTACTTGTCTCTGCCAAGGAGAGATCGATAGGTGTCGGTTGACGCGAGGATGCGCTATCAATACTCACCGACGGTGATGGGGTTCGAGAAGCCATGACCTCATAGCCTCGAGCTCAACTACAGTGCAGCCTGTCGCCGAACGTCCACGACGATCAGTCGACCGCTCGGGTATGGCGCGGGTTCGAATTTGTCCTCGAAAGCGGAAATGATGGAGCTGCAAGGTGCTGTGTGTGAATACATTTCGTTGGTTGTGAACACGCAGCTTGTTTGCGCCAGGGTGACGCGACCCTCTCGCGACTTCTTCTCTGCCAGTCTTGGCACCAACCAAACCAAACGTGTCTGCCTCTACCCGGCAACATTATCGGTCTCACGATTATCGCGGATAAGCTGCCATCGTCCGCGTTAGCTGCAGCTGTGCAGCTTTGCCATCCCAAACATACTCGCCGCCAGCGTCCCAAGCACAAGAGGCTGGTCAAATTTGTGCGTCACTGCATGCGCCGCGCCCCTCCAAACCCACTGTGCATGCAGGAAGCCACGGCAACACCCCCGTCTTTGGCCCCAGCTCCTCAGCCAGATCTTGAATTGTCTGTAGTTACGGCCCTTTGTCGCGAACTCCGCCAATCTCATCGACGTGTTCAGTCAAGATCGTGCTACGGACGGGCTGCATAATCTCGCTGTCGAGATCTGATCGGGTTCGAAATCGATCTCACGCATGACACCGCGCCGCTGCCGTCCGGTATTATCATTCGAGACATGTAGCCGCCCAGCTAAATTGGGCTCCGTTGTAATACTCGCATTTGCTACAGTTCGGGTTCTCTCTTGCAGCTCAGCAATCAGGGAATCCTGGTCTACGCTTCCTTCATTCGCTCTCAGCACCATCATTCGCTCTCAGCAATCCAGTCACTAATCCACTTTTTTATCCTCCACTTGTAGCGCCAACGAAATACTTCCTCACGAACAGTACCCTTGATTGGTCCCTTTGGGCTCACTGGCAGTCACCCCCGCCATGAACCACCAAGTTCAGGGCCTGGTACTCGTCGACAATGAATGGGTGTCAAGACCGCTCGACATCTATCAGATTATGGCACGAGCACAGCAAGATGATACCGACACGAGGGAGTCGGTCGTTCAGCCGGCTGGCCATCCTCATATACCAGGGTATGGCATTCTTTCTCGGACAGTGCTGCCTAGCCCTCTTTGCAAGTTTATCCTCCCCGCAAACATTCGTCACAAGGATCTCAACGACATTGTGCTTGTAGGTGAAGACTCAGTACAGCTGAAAGAGATCCGTGACTACGGTCGCCTTTGCCATGTTGCAGTCAAGTCAAACTTCAGCGGCCGTATCCTTACAGCGCGAGTGTTTGGTGACCCTCGCGAAATTCATGCCAACAAGACCGTGGGCAGCCCGCTGCCCACAAAGCAGACCGCACCGAGAAACATTCCATCTGCTACACATACACATGGACAAGACCTACCCCCAGAAGTGATTGTCCTTACACTCACAACGCGAACACTGATGTTCTTGTGGGCTCAGCGCAGCGCTACTGGCCAATCCTTCTTCCAGCAAAAGACCATCAAACTCGCCGCAGGTTCTTCGCGCTTCGACCGCCTCGGGCAATATCTCGCTGTAGATCCAAAGCGCAGGGCTTTAGCTGTAGCGGCTTATGAAGGGCGATTCATGCTCTACAAGACGAAGTCCATGGATGCATGGCGCAACGAGCTGCGGAATGGCGCCGATACGATACCGGTCGAAGACGAACGTATGATCTCGATTGGAGGCAGAATAATGCACATGGAGTTCCTATCAACGGCCGTGGGACAGGACGACTACCATGTAGTCCTTTTGTTCATCGTTGCACACCAGGGATTGACAAAGTTAACCTGCTTCGACTGGGATTGCAGATACGACCTGAACACAGCGATTGCTCGAACAGAAAGAGTTTCAGTAGACCTAGGTGCGTTTCCTGGTTAACCTTGTCACCGAGGACACGACTAACACGCTCAGACGATCAGAATCCCTCCTTACTCATTCCTCTGAAGCGAAGCCCAGACTTCTTACTCGTCTTCGACACACACGTGTCCCTTTATAAAGACGTCTTGTCCGGCGCGCCACAACGCATCGCGGTTCCTATCCCTGATCACATTCAGCCGTCCCTGTACCCGGGCGACAGCACACATCGGCCACGCTGGGTACAGTGGGACAGAACACCTCGTAATCCTGACTTTCCTAAAGAGTCTTTCTATATTGCACGCGAAGATGGTCGGGTGATGTATGCAGAGCAGGGTCCGGCTGGTGCTGTGGACCTGGATGACGCAGGCGAGTGGCCGTATCGGATAGATCAGGCCTTCGCCTGTATAAGCGTCGATAACTCAGAGTTTTCGCAGTCATATCCCGATGTCCTTATAGCAGGGGCTGCCGGCAACGATGGCATGCTCTGCAAAGTTGGCGCCTGGCCAATGGAGTACTCGTACGCTACACAATACCCTGCTATGAACCAGTTCACTTATGTGGAATCGATGCCAAACTGGAGTCCACTGGCGGGGCTTTGCGTCACCAAAGTACCTGGCATTCGGGACCCCTATGAACGCCAGCGCTCAGCATTGTTCGTTCCCAACGGGGTCGCACCTCACGGTCAGATATCTGAACTTCGAAACGGATTACATGCACTCATCGACGGCTCCTTTGGCAACATGAAAGGTTGTACTGGCCTGTGGGTACTGGAGCATGGTAGTCAGACTGTCGAACTCGATGGCAAAAGTGCAAGACAACATTATGCGTTCGTGGCAGTTTCGCTACCACTCGAAACCCTTCTGCTTCGTCTGATTCGTACACAATCAGAAGGTCATGGCGAGTTCTCTGGTGCTTGGGATGACGGAGTCTGGGATGTAAACCAACTGCCGACTGAGGATGAGCCCCTGGAGGATGGAATTACACGAAACCAGGAAACCATCTCCGCATGTCTCTTCTCGGATCGCTTCTCAATACAGATCACACGCGAAAATGCACAGATAGTCACCCGGCCAGCGTTGACCCTGAACGACAGACTAGACTTCGCTGCGCCCATACTGCTTGCAGCAGCAAAATATGGGTTCAATTTCGTCGCAATCGCCCTTAAGCGCGACGGAAAGACGTATCTGGATGTCATACCCATATTGAGGAACGGCACATTCGAGAAGACCGACAGGCCGCATATGCGCCATGTGCTAAACACTGATCCAACATGTATCGAGCTCCTCGAGCTCAATGGGCGCACTCACATCCTGGTTGGCACGCTTGATTCAAAGATTTCTATGTTTGAAGTCTCGTACGAATACGCTGTATCTATGATTCTTCAGTCGTCTCTTGATGCCAGCTCTGCTGGCAGTTCGCGGACGCTGTGCGAGCGCGCGGTCATACTGACTTCGGGCGATGACCACATCCTGGTATGTGCCACGCGCGATGGTCTCCTCCTTCGCCGTTCTGTTCGTGACCTCAAGCCAGAGCTTTTCACCGCATCAGCGGGCGACGCGATGCGAACAAGCAGAGCTTCGGTGGAGACAGAGGCAACAGATTGGGTGATCACAAGAATGGGCTCGACCTCAGCTCAACTATACCCGTGCGCTACTGATGGCGCGGCTGCATTCGTATCGTGCGCGTCCGACTTCTGCAGGATTCGATTGCCCACGGGCAAGGAGTCTGTCTTGGATGTTGAATCTATCTGGTTCGGAAGTCGCACAAGACCTGGATATCTGCAACACCCAATCACTGCAGCTTATCAATTGGGATATGATCAAACGATCACTACTCCCAACGAACGTAATATGGGCGGCTTCCTCTTTGTTGTGTCAGGGGATCAAATGCTCTTCACATACCTCGATGCAGACGCCGGGCGTAGCGGCAACGCTTCGATTCTCTACTCCGGTGATGAGACGAAAGTTTTGCCTCGCAAGCTGATCACGGGTGCAAAGCCCACACATGCGGCGTACTTAACGCTGCCGCGTAAGATGCTGGTGGCAACGACTGAGGCTAAAGAGGCATCTGCAGCATCTGAAGGGCACCGAGAGATCTATTCGACACTGAGCCTTCTCAACATACACGATGACACACCTTTAGATGAGGTTGAATTAAAGGAGGAACCGGGCGCTGAACCAACCAACAGACTAGTCGTAGCCCAGTACGGTCTTCACCACGCGGAGCGTGTATACGCGATCGCAGACTGGGCTTACGAAGACGATCGCGGCAAGAAGTACAACTTGGTCATCGTGAGTACTGGTGTTGGAACAGGCTCGGGCAAGGAGACTGGAAGAAGGTTGATCTTCAATCTGGGGCAGCGTGGATCGAAGCTGTCATTGCAGAAAGAGTCAACATACCCGCACCCGGTCTACTGCGTTGCTATGTTTGACCGACGTGCTACAGTAAGCGTGGTTGGCAACATGATACACTTCGACGAATTCGACGCGTCGCTCGGCAGGCAAGTCTCGCCCATTCTTTTTGATATGTATGCTGACAAGTGTAGGTGGTTTACTCGTGGTATGAAAGAGCTTCCTTCGCCCGGCGTACACATCACCGTCTCAAGGTCGAATGTCTATGTTTCAACCCTACAACATTCTCACCTGTGTTACGAAGTTACGCGCGGACTTGAAGACTCAAGCGTCAGTTTTGACCAACTCTTCACGGACAGTCGCGAGCGCTCATGCACACATCACCTTGCCCTCCGCAACAGTGACCTTAGCCAGGACTCACACACTGAAGAAGAGTCGCTTGTGCTAATAACAGACAAGAAGACTGCCACAGTTTCAGGTCTGTACAGCTCAGGCGGAAGCACAGTCATAAATGCTGCAACAACTGCATTTGAAGCCTGCCTTCCGCGAACGGTCGTTCGTCTCCAAAGAGGAGACATTCGTCCACCATGGCGCAGGCCTTCCCGATTCATCAGGACTTCCGAAAAGAATGTAGGAATTCTGGTTGACGATATCGTTGGTGCCTGCTCAGATGGCACCATCTACTCATTCTCGATCCTATCTGGGCCTGCCCGCCATCTTCTACGCTTGCTGCAGAATCTCATCGAGATCAAGTATGCTCGTGACCCAGCAAATCAGTTCACGATAGTTCGGCATCGAAGTGGCGATATCTTTGGTGTGCTTATGAACGGCACAGGCGGAGCGCAGGACTGCGCAATTCGAGCTCGAGATGTTGATCCTCGGCTCAAAGAGCGACGGCCGTCTGGATCTAGAAATAGCCATATTGACGGCGATGCGCTCTTGAGATTCTTTGAAGAGGATGGCAATCTGCAAGGGCTATTTTCAAGAGACGTGGATGGAGATGTGCCTGCTCTATTCATGGAGCTTGCGGAAGAACTTCTGCCTCAAGGCAGCTATCACATGCGTCACAGAAACAAAGGAACAGATGGCGTCTTTGCTGGTGTCAGAGATTGGGTGGATGAGGTGCTTATGCCTCTGTTGTGATCGAATTTCTAGGTGTAAAAGCTTTGGACGTAATGGCCAGACGATATCCCAAGTGTGCTTGGGAAGAGGATAAGGTGAACTGAGGAGGAATCCAAGGTTTGCATCTAGCACAGAACGAAGATCACGAAGCATTATCCTATATAACTTAATATAGTTAGATGTTAAACATGCTATTACAATCTGTTGCAGCCTATCCCAACTATACCTGCAGGGCAACTAGGTTTACGCTTGCTGAGCAAAGAAAATAGAAATAGTATAATAGTTCTACTCTTCTGGATCCCTCCTTAGTGCAGATTCAAGAGAGCAACTTTGCTCTCTATAACGTACGTCACGGGCGACTCGCTCACACACCTGAGTTACTTTCTTCTGCCAAAGACCCTACCTAATTTTAATCGAGGCTATCTGCTTCGTATTGTCTCATAGGTTTGAGAAGTAGGGAGTAAACAAGCCTAACAAGTAGCTCTTTGGAGAGAGCCTCGACATTCTCCATTCAGCAATTAACACGAAAATGATGAGGCTGCAATGCTGCTTCATGCAGAAGAAGTCGCAATGTACGAAGCAGTAATGCTTCTGTTCGTACAGACTCCCAGCACTTGTGCGAACCGGGCGTCAACGCCCTGGCTCAAGGCTGTAGCAGTTCGTCTTGCCGGTGTGACCACCCCAAATGATTGCGTAGGATATACTCCCGCGTAAACAATTGCGACTGTGGAAGGCTTGCTCCCGCTCTGATCTCCCCTGACTGCTATTGTGACCACCAGCTTAATAGTATGGGCCATGAAATTTCTCGCGTGATGAGATCTTACTCAAATTGGTGGGTAGCTACGAAGGGGCCACGAGTGAGGAGGACTGCTGTAGTTACGTGATCGTTACGTAGGATTTTGTGTGCTCTGCGATTCATGCAGGACGGATTCATGGCAGGAGACTTACTTGCTGGGGTGGGAGTGCCACGTCTACGTCATGGGATGACGGGTTCATCGCAAGCCAATCACCGAGCTGCCGCAATCAGGCATTTGAAGCTTAAGCTTATCGTCGCCACATCCACAAAGCTTGCCAAAGCTTCATGCGAAATGCCCACCTCGAGCATACGAAGTCGGCATCGACTGTAACCGTCCACATGGCGGCATTTTGCCCAAGACATCGTGGCAATTGGAAAATTAGCAGCAGGTCTTGCGATCCTGCCCTACGCCAGCATTCGCAGCGGTCCTCACGATCAGCGCCCATGGACCGGTCTTGACAGGTTTCCCGGTCTCTCTCTCCGGAAGCATTCGCTTTCATGCATCAGATCGCCAGTGGTCTGCCTAATCGGCGAACTAGAATGCTGCAAGCCCTGGTAAAAAAGTACCGCCGCTCCGCGTCATTTCAGATGCCCTTGTCTCACAAGCTCGACACCTTCGCCACCCGATCACGAATCGTTCAATTGCTGGCAACACAGGAAGGAAAGCTCTGTCGTCCCAACTGACAGCATTCAACGTGCAGCTCGTTGCTTTACCCCAGAGTTTCCCCGGAGTTTACAACTTGGCGCATGTCCTCTTTCGCGCTATTTGGTAATGGTTCCGCTGAAGACGGTCGGAACTGAGAGTGGCTGGCAAGACCCTGGTTGTTATGGGCAGGTCCCCGTACGAAGTAGCCTAGAGTGCGCTAGTGCGTGGGGCACATTTTGAGGCAGTTGTGATTTCGGAAACCTGCGCTCTTTCGGGGGCTCCGTTGCTTAGCCTCCATCGGCAATGGATGCGGCTCAATTTACATGTGGCTGAAGCGTGGAGCGTGGGCTCCAGCTTTTTCCAAGCACGCTCCTCACTCGTATCTTCGGCCTGCTTCAAATAGATCTCCCAGGCTCCGACCCCGTGCATTCATCTTGCGGCTTCAAAGTCAAACTCTGATATGATGCACAACAACTTTGAGATGAATCCTGAAGATCTCAGATACTTAGCGATGATTAATCCCCAATCCCCTAGATCTGCTCTTGAAGTGGCGGCCTCCCTGCATGGTTGACTGTGAATCCGGGGCTTTAGTGGGTGATCCACAGTGACATACCCAGATCCAATTAGCGTACGCTCAGATGAACGACCATTACACTAAGGTAGCGTGGCTCCGACCTTATCACCAGGCCCCGACGTACTCCCAGGGCAATCACGGTTAGCGGATGTTGGCTTCGGAGGCGTTCATAAACTGTCCGCATGTCGTCCATCTGCGATGATCTAGCAGCTTTCCAGTTGTCCTCACAAGTCATAAGTTTCAGATTTATGCGCACATAGTGCCTCAGGCGTTCATTCTCCCTCTATTTCGCAATGGCTGAGTTCAGGGATTCTCACTACCCAGACACTGAAAAGAATAATTATGACGACAATGGCATCCACCCAACAACTTCCGTTCAACATGGCACCGCGCGACGCGTTTCCATCACGGACGCCGTCTTTGGAGAGATTAATGAAGATGGCCCGAACTACCGTGCCGTAGGTTGCCTCTACTGGTCGATTCTGAACAGATTGTTAACACTAGCAGGTGGGTTGGAAAGGTACTGCCGTGCTCATGTTGAAGACACAGATTGGTCTTGGTGTCCTCTCCATTCCAGCAGTCTTCCACAGCCTCGGTATGATTCCTGGTGTGATCATTATCTTGGTCATTGCTGTCATGACAAGTTGGTCCAACTATATTGTTGGTGTCTTCAAGATGAACCACCCTGATGTGTATGGCATCGACGACGTTGGTCGCAAACTCTTCGGACGTCTCGGCTACGAGTTCTTTGGTATCACATTCGCCTTGTACTGGATCTTCGTGGCTGGCTCCGGTATGCTGGGTATTTCCACCGCACTGAATGCTCTCTCGTCTCATGGTGCCTGTACTGCTGTCTTTGTCGCTGTGGCTGCTATCGCTGGTTTTGGTTTGGGCAGCATCCAGACACTTGGAAAGATCTCCTGGCTCGCATGGGTCGGTGTCGTCAGCATTCTCAGCGCGAGTAAGTGCTCGACAAATCTCATAAGTGCTGAAAGTGTCATAGCTAACTTTGGATGCAGTCTTGACTTTGACCATAGCCGTCGGCATCCAGGACCGTCCGGCTGACGCACCCCAGACTGGTCCTTTTAAATCAGATTACGAGCTCTTCGGTTCCCCTACGGCCGCCGACGCTTTCGCCTCGATCTCCTCCATCGTTTTTGCATACGCAGGAACCCCAGCTTTCTTCAACATTGTGTCTGAAATGCGCGAGCCTCGTCACTACACCCGCGCTCTCATCGTCTGCCAGGGAACTATGACCGCAGTCTACATTGCCATTGGATGCGTGGTCTACTTTTTTTGTGGATCGTACGTCTCTTCTCCAGCTCTTGGCTCGGCCGGACACGTCATGAAGAAGGTCTGCTATGGCCTTGCCCTCCCCGGTCTACTGGTCAGTACCACGCTCTTCGTGCATTTTGCGGCCAAGTACTTCTTCATGCGTATCCTTCGAGGTTCTCAGCATCTTACACGCAATACTGCAACGCATTGGATCACATGGATTGGCTGCACAGCTGGAAACGCCATTATTGCGTACATCGTTGCCAGCGCCATCCCCGTTTTTGGCGGACTCGTGTCCCTTGTTGGTGCACTTCTCGGTACCCTCATGTCTATTCAGCCTATGGGTTGCATGTGGCTTTACGACCACTGGCGCGATTCAAGGAGTGGAAAGTGGTATTTCATGGTGGGTTGGTGTGGTTTTATGATTATCGGAGGTTGGTTCCTTACCATTGCGGGAACATACGGCAGTATCGTCGGTATCATCGACAGCTACAATGCGTCCGGTGGATCATCGGCTTGGAGTTGCGCCGATAATTCGAACTCCTCGTAAACTGGGACCAAAAATTCTCGTTCCGGATGGTACATCTCGGCAAGGCACTATGAAAAATGTGTCAATGAAACCAGAGTGCTCTCGGAGGACCTTTGTACGAAGTGTCACATGATCCGTATCGCGCGATAGAGAGATGGTAGAAGCCTTGAGCAAGCTTAACAGCAGAGAAAGAGGCATGATATCAGATTGCTGTAATTGGAAGTTAGGCGTGATGCCGCAATGATAGCGGCATAATCCTCCCAATAGATCTTTGCGCTTTTTCTAGCCAACGTATGAACAAGACCTATTCTAGTTGCAACTGAGTCTCTATCTTGAGCTTTATGTCTATCTTCGCAGCCTCTAGCGTGTGCTGGGACAAAGTTGCGTTGTGCATTGCAAGATTATTAACGAATTAGTTAAGACACCTCTGTTGCTTTTGGCAAGCGGTATTGACTAATTGCTGCTTACTGCTTGTGAGGCTGTGGATTTAGATCGTCCCGACAAGTGGATGCAAGGTTGCCGGGTGCCAGGCTCTTTGATTTAACTGGGGAGATAGTCAGTATCGATTGGCCCAAGCCTTATAACCGTGCAATTTTTACGTAGACTTTCGTTAGCACCACGTTGTAGCCAGCGGGTTCAGAGTCGTGGATAAAGGCACTCGGGGCTAGAAGATACCATTCCGGTAGTATTCTCTTATAAGATTGCAGATACATAACTTCACACCATGTCCTTCTCATGGTACTGCCACTGCGCTGCAGGGATCGGTTGCGTCTTTATCACGTCAATTCGCGAGTCAGACACTCTCGGAATGCAGCAGATTCGAGGGAGTGCTGTGATCTGCTCTTCGGATGTGCTTTTGTGCCTGTTGGATTTCGTTTGCACGGTCAACATCGCGACTTCATCGGGCGGACTGTTGCTCCTCTGCTCGTGGTAGGGAGGCCTGGTCACGGCAATGCCCGACACACTGTAGATGCTCACAGCTGATCCCAGCCGTTCATGGCCAGTTCGAGACTCAGAGAAGCGAGTGGACTGCGTGGAGCTGCGATTCCAGAAAGCGCTCATGAAGGTTCCTCGTACGCCAGAGCCTAATGTAAGTGGCTCAAGATCTTTGCCCATACTCTCGTTGGATACACCAGTGGTGTTTGCAGAGATATCGATCCATGAATTTGGCTTGCTCCACTTGCGCTGCTCGGGTGGTATCGCCTGCTGTGGTGTAGGGCTCCTCTTGTCGCTTCTGTTGCGAAAATGGTGGGCGATGTTTGAAAGACAGTCTTTGACGCGCTTCGGTAGCATCCTGAAAAAAAGCACTCTTATGGATGGCAGAGACACGCAAAGAAAGCCAGCTGCTAGTTCGAATTCGGTCCATACTGTGATCGGTACGTAGTCCCAAGACGGGTCAATGGACATCTTGAACGTATTGAGGGATGGCAGTCGCATGATAGCCGCGATACAGCCAAATGTACCAATGATAAACATGGTTCCGACTGCGATCTTGCGACGGCGCTTCATCTGTAGGTTGCGTATGAAGACCAAAGGCAGTATCAAGAGGATTATGTCCTGTACGATGGCGGATGCTGAGTTGGCATATGCCGCTGCCTGGATGTCGATACATTTCCCCTTGATGTCGCGATTCCAGAACGAGGGGACCGGGTTGCAAGCGAAGATGATGATAAAGAAGATCACGGAGCTGTTGACGACCAAGTACGCGAGGAACACGTATGCGGAGATCTGAAATCTGCGCGTTTTGAAGATCCCGAGATACAACAAGACTAATGAGATCTTGATCATACACAGTACAACGACATAGGTTGACCACGAAATGTACACTGCCTTCAGTCAGTACAACGACCAGATTGAGGTGAGGGAAGATCCTACAATTGCGCACGATTGGTAGCAATTTGCCGTCTTCCAAGTTCCACAAGTGCTCCCCAAAGCCTTTCAAGGCCATGTCGATAACACAACCGAGTGGTATGGCGGTCAAGAGCAGTGCCGCAACCACCACGGCATCGTCCCAAGCAAGCCTTTTAGACACAGCTTTGCCAGCAACCCTCAGCACAACAGACAGGAAAGCAATGGAGTAGACTATGCTCGTGTAAAAGATCACCCCCTGAGTCTTAGACTCGTCTGAGAGATTGCACAGGTCGCCTTGGACGCGTGAGGTGTCTTGGAGAGGCTTGTCAGCTCATGTTGCATGTCAGAGTCGTTTAAAAAATCGTACCCAATGAATCCTGCATCGTGCAGTTGGCTAATAGACATGCAGCAACGTTGTACTCGAGGGAGTCGCTCGCGCAGATGCAGTCACTATCGGTTCCTTCGCATCGACTTGAAGGGAGCACCAGGGAGAGACATCGAAGCTGTAGTCCATCAGCCAGGACTCATTTATATCGTCAAACTTCAACATACGCCACATGCGGGAATGTCGGCTATGGTAAGCTCCCTTGACTCAAGTTGATGTCCCTGGACCTGGAGATTGAGAAGTGCCAATAGGCATACGAGCGCGGCGACCAGCGAATATACGCCCATGTCGTCGAGATTTTACTTGCGAGAGAGCGAGACGTACTGCTTGAATGGTTTGCGGCGGTCATGGCCATTTTGATACGCAAGAATTGTGACGCCCGGGCTTCATAAACTTGAACGCCCTCTTAACCTTATCGAAAAACCTGTCGACCTGAGTTCGGCAGCACCGGATGTCAACTTCCAACGGTCTTGCCAGCATATCAAAGCCCATCATACCCTCGCCTGGGTGTGTCAGGGGCAGGTACAACTCGCGCCGTTGAGGTTAAAAGCCACAGGAGTCGAGCGTACGAACAACAGGTGGACCCTTTGCCGCTTGGATGAACTTAATTCTTCGTTGGGCGGGTTTGGCAACTAGCAAGCATGGCAGAGCTTTTGTGATGGCGACTGAAGATCTCCCATATTGTCCATCTTTGGTTCCAGGGATCAGGAGGTCGAGAGAGCGAACGACTGCAACGAGCTCAACACTTGCCACACCAGTCTTGCGACTCTGAGTCTTGAACAATCAGCTATAATTATTATTGACTTGACTCGCTTGGTTTCGCTTCTCGAACTTTAATAGGCAAATCTCGGGTGATGGTCTGCAGCTAGCATATGCTGATTGGAGACCGCTCTGCAGTGAAGATCTTCAGAACCGTGAAGGCTGAGCGGGTGAGACGAAAATATCTCCCGTAATGTGTTGCAGATCAGGCATGCCCGATAAGATATGAAGGGACATGGATGGAGCTCGAAACACTGACAGAGGCGGGTGGAGTGCCGGAAAACAAGTGTCGCTGATGTCGGCAGGTTGCATAAGAGCCGACTTCAGATTTGTCATAGTGGAGGTTTCCAACGACAGGAGTGATGTGGTCTGTGAAGCGTATTTCGAAGCCTGTGAAGCGTATTTCGAAGCCTGTGAAGCGTATTTCGAAGCCTGCCAGCCAAAGGAATGCAGAGCTGTGCGATCAATATGGCGAAGAGAACAAGGACATCGTTCAATCTGCATGCTGCAGGTTCGAGATCGAGTGCGAGTGTGAGTAAGCGTGAACAAGCAGGAGGGAATCTGGCGCGGGGCGAGGCCCGCCACCGCGACGTGGTGAGCTAGTGTTTCAGCCCAGTGAACGCTCGTTCGAGCGAACTCTCAGTCAAGCAAATTCTCGTTCAAGCGAACTCTCAGTCAAGCAAACTCTCGTTCAAGCGAACTCTCATTCAAGCAAAGTCTTGTTCAACCGAACTCTGTTTCCTCGATATCAGTGCAAACCTCACGGTCATATTCCGACACGGCCGGCAAATGCTGTTCTTGTGCACGATGAAGATCAATTCCGCGTAATCTACCTACCTGGGTGTCATCAACTGGTCCTCTTTCAAAAGAGTATTATCGAGCAGGAAATATTAGACATCATACAGCGACTTCCTGTAGCTCATGTCCGGCCGCCTGGGCTACACTCCATCGGCCTTCGTTCCTCGTAGACAAGAGCAGCTGCAGCAAGCATCGTCCTTGCCATCATTCTCTGCCCTGCAGGTACCGCAGTGCCATTTCGGTTTGGGCCTTCCGGCTCCATCTCCGCCTTTGCTATTCACTGATTTGGACATGGTGTGGATGCCCATTGTGGCCTCACTCGTCGTACCAGCCCATGAGTTTGTCGATTTGTTGTTGCTGTGTTGTTACTAATGTGTTCTGGTGTGTGTGGTGGACTGCAAGATACTGTGTACATATGCTTGCAGGCATTCAAGTGTTCATCTTCAAGGCTGTGCATGCAAAGGAGAAGGGCGTCTCCGTCAAGTTGGACTTTCGAAGCTCTGTGATGGACATCCACAACTCTGCGCTGGAGTGCTCGAAGTCCTTAGCAGAGATGGAGGAACTGTCGCTGTGCACAGCGTGGGTGCTGACCCAGACTAGTATGTCGACACGGCGGTTTGACACAGTGTACCTGCTTGTTTCGCCCAACGAGACCTTGGTGTACACCTTCCAAGTTGTCTGACAGTCAGCTGAAACGGTCGCTGCGACCAGACCGGCAGTACTGATCTGCGCAACAGAGACTCCATGTCTGATCAGTTAGCTATTGGCGTAATGGAAGTCGGCACGACGCTTGGCGTCGTCTTCATCGTGTATGGTGTGAATTAATTGGGGTTGATCGATTAGATATGAAGCGCCCTCGTGTACCTGCAAACCAACACTACCCAACAACAAGACCATGGATGGGTTGAGATGACGTGTCGTATGGGGCAGCCGATGTGTGTTTATGGTTAATTGCGGTCAGATTCTCGAGGAAGCTGCCCAAATAGGCGCGCTAGTTTCTGAGCTGTGATTGGCGCGCTGGTGTCTGAGCTGTGATTGGCGCGCTAGTGTCTGAGCTGTGATTGGCGCGCGACAGCTGTCACTGCGACACCTAGTACCCCCAGACTCGACACATGCTCAGCGCCCACGCTCCTTCCGCTGCCTCGGTGCCGCCATGACGTCCATGGAGACTGAACTCCTCAACAAGTACAACCTCACGACGCTGCACCCCACAGCATGGCCGGCGGAGAAGGATGCGGCGGACGAGGGCGAGCTCTCGGAGGATGAGCGCGCCGCCACAGCGCAGGCGGTGCGGCGGTCGCGGTCGCGGTACTCTGTGCTGGAGGACCGGTCGCGATTCTCGCGGCAGGTTCCGGGCGCCGAGCGGTCGAAAGACGGCGTGGAGACGCTGGTGCAGAAGGACGAGCAGGACCCGCTGGGCATGTACCCGAGCGTCGTGCAGGTGTTGCGGGCACGCAACCTGGCCGTCGAGGACGACATCAAACTGCGTGCGCATGCCCCGAGCCACCACCACGCACCGCCGACAGCTGCTGACACGGCAATCCAGGGAATCGCTTCCTCCTCAGCTCGACCACCTTCTCGCCGTCCCTCTTCCTCTCCCAGGTCCACAGCGATGCCTCGACCGACACGCTCCTCCAGGGCCTCGACTTCCTCTCGCGGTCCATCGAGCAGAAGTCGGCCTCGCTCAAGGTCCTAGTCGAGACCAACTTTGAGCGCTTCGTCGGCGCCAAGGCCACCATCGACCGCGTCTACAACGAGATGCGCGCCCAGGGCAAGGACTCTGAGCCGCCCAAGCCGACACACGCACGCGGGGCCAGCCGCACGAGCTTCTCCGGCCGAAAGGCCAGTGTGTCGCTGCACCCTGTGCCCGTGGAGAAGAGGAAGAACGCGCTGGTCAAGGAGAGCGAGTACGGCGTGCACGGCATCAAGGTGCCCCTCACCGAAGTGGCCGTCAAGGCCGAGGAAGTCTGGGGCCCTGCCCTGGGTGGCCGCGACAAGGAGGAGACGCTGAAGGCCATTCTCGATTCGCTCGAGACCAACCGCGGGCTGTTCGAGGTGGCGTCGACCATCCAGGACGCCATTCGCAGGAAGGATCACGAGACAATCGTCGAGGAGTACAAGCGCGGCCGGAAGTACACTGAAGATGCGAGGTACATTGTGGAGCAGGCCAACTACTCGAAGCTGCCCCTCACCGATGCCCAGATACACCAGATCATCGTCACGGCCAGAATGTGGGCAGACGTCGAGCGCCAGATCGAGCAGTTCAAGAGAGACGCATGGAAGAGACTGGCGGCGTCGCATTTCACGAAGCATCAGACCGCCACAGACGACGCAAAGTCAGACGAGTACATGAGTCTGATCTCAATCATGCTCGAGCTGGGAGTCGAGGACAACCCTATATGGATCTGGCTGCTTTCCCGCTACGAGCACCTCAAGTCTCGCCTCAGCACTCTCTGCGAGCGTTCTCGTGTTGAGATTGAGATCCTGCGTCGGCATCTGGCTAATGCCGAGAAGCCAACCTTGCGATCAGTGCAGAAACACTTGCGCGCAGTACCCATCAGCACCAACGCGACAGCCGAGCCCTCCAGGCTGGATGCGCCCAAGGTGATCGAGTTCTGGGAGCATGTGCATGCTGCCATGACAACTCTGCTCTCTACCAAGGGCGGTCTGCTCGGTGAGCTGATCGAGTACTGGGATATTGCGCAGTCGTTCATGAGCGGTCGAGCTCAGCGCAGCATGCCGACTGGTTATCAAAACCAGTCTTCGGTCCACCACAAACTTACAGATCAAAACAAGATTGAGCTTGAGCAAGGCACGGCTGAGCTGATCAACATGATCCGCGAGCATCTCTACTCCTTCTTCTCCGATCCACCGATCGAGGACGTTTCTGCCCTCTTCTCGCCACTGCCCACCACGCCGACGCCGACTACTCCGCGAACACCCCTTACAGCTGCTCTCAGTCCCACAGCAGGGTCGCGGTTCAGATTTGACCCCAACAATGTACCGCCGCCATCACCGAGCCGTGGCGAGGCATGGGAGAAGTACGCTTTCTGGCCGCCTCATTCAAACGCCCTCTCCGGCTCGCACTACCTGTCCAAGTCGCTCATCTTGATCGGCACAGCTGCAAATGAGCTTGCGTCTCTGCGTCTGCCGGCAACAGGATCCAGCTCGCGCCTTGACGAAGCATTACGTCTGCTGGTTGGCGGAGTTCGCGAGCGCTGCGTATCAGCCATCTGCGCTGCCTGGAACGCCGATGCCGAGAAGCTGAAGGTGCTAGAGGACTGGACGCGCAACGCCGACCGCAAAGACACGACGAACCTGCCCCAACGCTTCCTAGCAGTGCAGTCCTTCCTGCTCACCCACCTGCAGAAGATCATGTACGTTGAAGCATCAAGCAAGACATCCGTCGACGTGGTCGTACCCCCAAGCAGCAAGCTGCTGCAGATGCTCAGAAGCCAGTTCGTAACCAGCTTATACCGTACGTTGAGCGGGATGGTAGAGTGCGCAGAATTGGGCCGCACGGCTCTCGGCTCCGACTTCCAAACCAAAGGCGACGATCTGACTATCGACGGCGAAGAAGAAACGGACGACTCGTGGGGCAAAGTCGACGCCAACAACAAGGTAACTATGACCACCACGTCTAAGCTCAATTTGACATGGCACTAACGTCCACAGCCTACGCGCCTCCTCCTCACGCTCTCCAACATGTCACACTTCCAATCCATCATAACGCCACACCTCCTCTCGCTGTTCGAGACGCTCTTCAGCGTCCAGCTCACCGACGAAACCGCGCGAATCCGGGACGTCCTGTCGCAACTCGACACGCAGCTGTTCAAGTCGTACACCAAGCCGCACGCGCTGCAGATCCAGACGTGGATCGAGTCCGGCATCTTCTCGCCGTCGTGGGCGGCGGCGGCAGCAGAACGCGGCGGGCGCGTCAGCACGCTCGATCCCTCGCCGTACGTGTCGACGGTGCTTCTGCACCTCGTGACGGTGCACAGCGTGACGTCGACGACATCGCCGGGATCGGCGCTGACGCCGCGCATCCTCAAGGCCCTCTTCGAATCGACGACGGCGTCGCTGATCGGGACCTTCTCCTCGCCGCGGCTGCCGAGCATCTCCCTGCCACAGCTGATGCAGGCGACGCTCGACGTGGAGTTTATTTCGCAAACGCTGGCGACCTACACGACGGACGTGGCGAGCCAGACGCAGACGGACATCTACCAGGTGCTGGACCAGAAGACGGACAACGGGGCGCGGGTGGCGTTGCAGGACGAGCTGGGCGGGCTGCGGGTCGGGCTGAAGCGGTTGAGGGAGGGGACGCGGGGGCAGTTCAGCTGTTTCCGCCGCGTCAAACGGGGGACGGTGGCGAGCCCGAATCTCGGGGAGGAGGAGAGGGGGAGGCGGTAAAGGACGAGCACATCGTGCCATGGTCAGACATGACACCACTTGATTATATCGCATTGTACATTTCGTGCCATGGTGAGACATGACACCACTTGATTATATCGCGTTGTAGACATCATGCCATGATCAGACATGACACCACTTGATTATATCGCGTTGTAGACATCGTGCCATGATCAGACATGACACCAATTGATTGTTTTGCACTGTACATGCTGTGCCATGATTAGACATGACATTACATGATTATATCGCGTTGTAGACGTCATGTCGTGATCAGACATGACACCACTTGATTATATCGCGTTGTAGACATCGTGCCATGATCAGACATGACACCAATTGATTATTTTGCACTGTACATACCGTGCCATCAGACACAAGACCACTTGATTATTTTGCATTATACATAACTATCGTGCCATCGTCAGACATAAGATCACTTGTATGCGTGGGTATCAATAAACAGGTATAAAGTAACAGCACTAGTGGGCGGCAGAGGCGCTCCTCGAAGCGTTCCTCATTTTGGGCGAAAGAAGGCTGGGCACGAGTGCAATCTTGTACGTAGGGATGCGGCGCTGGCTAGAGTTTGCGCTGCCGTTGGCCTTTGCCGGTGCAGATGAGGGTGTTTCATTCGCGTTTGCTTCAGGCTCTTTGGGTGTCTTTGGGTTGCTCGAGTCTGCGTGTGTAGAGGAGGCAGACCCTGGCGTGAGTGCTGCGATGTTGTTCTGCAATGTTCTTGAGACTGTGTCTCTTGTTATTTCTCGTGTCTTCGCCATGTCGATGATCGAGTCACATCTGCGCTGCTGAGGTGGGGTCGGTGTGTCTGGCGTGGTGGGGGAGGCGGGCTTCGACGCCGTCGGCGTGGTGTCGTCGTCCCCGTCCGTCCCGTTCGTCCACGACCCGTGCTTCATGAGCAAGGGCGACGGTGAGCCGGTGGTTTCCGAGGCATTGGCGATCAGGTCGTCTGATGAGCCCGCCGTCTGCGAGAAGTCGGTGGGCGGCGTCAGCGTGGCAAAGGGTGTAATGCCCAGGCCTTGGATCTTGGCAGCCGCGACCGTGTCCTGTCTCTCGATGTTGTCTGGCTCAGTCGCGGTTGGCGATGGAATGTCAAAGTCATCGTGTGACTGTGTCGTCTTTCCGTTTTGTTGCGCGCCGTTGACCGCCAAGCCTGCTGCTTGAGGTGCTGACCCAGGGCTCTTCCACTCTGGGTGCGGCAGCCTGCCAATCATGTTCAGCCGCCCTGTGCCTGCGCGCGCCCACTCCCATATCCCTCGCCGCGGCGGTGACTGATGCGCCGATCCAGTTGTCTCCGCCCTGCCCTCGCGCCGGGGCTCATGCGGCGGAGGGTGAGACCCGCCTTCTGAGCTTCGGCGGGGCTCGTCGAGGGCTGGAGGTGGCTTTGGCGCCTCCGGTGTGATGGCCCTCTTGAGCCTGTCCCAGTCCTTGGTGGCCTCCGGGCTGGGAGGACGACTCGCGACGGCCGTGTCCGCCGAGGTCCCCGCGGTCGACGTCGCCGGGCTTGTGAGGCGACGGAGTAGAGGAGCGGCGCCGGAGCTTCCGGGGCGAGGCGGGTGGGCTGACTGCGGGCGAGGCGGGTGGAGAGGGGGGCTCGGCGGGCCGCAGCTTGTGGAGGGTGCTGCTGACCTGGCGCAGGAGCGGTCGGCGCGGGCTTTGGCCTTGGGCGCTGATTAGTGTTAGGTACTACGAGCCGCGGGACGGGAGTCGGAGGGGGCTAGTCACCGTGCTTGGCCGTGGCCTTAGCCCTGGCCCTGGCCTTGATGTTGGTAGTGACGTTGCAGTGCGGCCTGTCGTCGTGGTCGTGGTACTCGCACTCGCTGCCCCTCTCGGTCGGGTCGGCGAGCAGCATGCCGCCGGTGCCCTGGCGGATGGCGTGGACCAGCTCGACGGCGAAGTCGGGGCTGCCGGCGAAGCAGCGGCGGTACGCGTCCGCGGGGTGGTCGCTGTCGGGGTCCATAATCTGGCGGGCGGCGATCTGGACCAGCAGGCGGCGAAAGGGCGAGCCGGGCGGGCTCTTGCGGTACAGGTCGTCAAGCTCGTCGGCGTCAGGGACCAGCCGCGACTCGTTGAGTCCCCGGCGGAACTGGTCCATGGCCACATTCTTCAGCGGTGCCATGTCGAGGCGCTCGCACAGCAGGTAGAGGCCGTGGCAGCGGACCGCGTACTCGTACTGCTGCGTCGCGTCGGGGAGATCGGCCACGTCGTCGAGCGTGCCCTGATACAGCCACTTGACGAGCAGCTCGAAGCCGGCGGGATCGTGTTCGGGCAGCTCCAGCGCGTCCTTGCGGTCGGCCGGCCCGCTGCCCTCGAGCTCGGCCTCGAGCTGCTCCGAGTGGTGGCAGAGCAGAGTGCGGTGCAGCGTCCAGCGGCGGCGCGCCTCGCCCACGTAGATGTCGACCATGGGCCCGGAGAGCAGTCTGTCGCGGTGCAGTTTAGCCTTTGCGCGCACATGCAGCCGGTGCGAGTAGAGCCGATGCGACAGCGCCGGCCGCACCGTGAGACAGCGCGCGCGAGGCGCTTCGTGGGCGTCCACGTCAGATAACGCCTCGCCCGGCGCGCCGCCGTCGCCGTCGCCGTCACCGTCAAGGAAAGGGTCGTCTACATACTCAGCAAAGGTTTGCGCGGGCACGTGGCCAATGTTGCCGTTCGCCATTCGCAGCCGCGGGGTGCTGTATGCAAAATCACGATAGTAGACAAGCCGCTCGTGCCATCCCATGCGGCGCGGTGATGGCGGTGATGGCGGTGATGGCGGTCATGTGCAGAGACACATTCTACGGCAGCTGTCGACGCCTGACATGCAGCACGAGAACGGCCCCGGTAGGTGACCGCCTTGGAACGGCTGGGGGAGTGACGTCGTGGCTGGCAGCCAATCAGCTTCTGCTGCACGACCAGCTTCGCGGCTCACCACCACCACCACCATCACCACCACCACCATCACCACCACCACCATCACCACCACCACCATCAACACCACCACCATCAACACCACCACCATCGAGTGCCTGCCACTGCGAACAGTCGTCTCAGCACAGTCCCCAAGCAACAGACGATGCAGCTAGCTCATCCAAGTGTGTAGTATTTTAGCGCATAGCTGATGCTAGCTAGCTGGTTGCTGTGCGTCTCCAGCTGTCATGTAGTCTTAGATATCGTCCATAGCGGTAATGGCAATCCAGGATCCATCAGAGGTCGGCACTCGGAGTCACGATACCTGCCACGCGCGGCTAGGCTTGCCACCGTTTGACCGTGTGATACTCACGCAGCGCGTACCTAACGTACTCCACAAGCATGCCGGTCACCCAAGTGTACCGGTCACTTTTGCCAAGACCACACCAAACTTCACTCTACTAACAATGCCTCAACGCAGCAACATAAAAAAGCTCTCTAATGAAGCAGACATACAGCTTGCTCTCCAGGCTATCCAACAAGACGCGACGCTCTCTCAGCGACGCGCTGCAGCAATCTACAACGTCTCTCAAAGCACGCTTAGTGACCGACTTGCTGGAGCCACCCCACGCTGCGACTACACACCTAATACTATGAATCTTACAAAGAACGAAGAGGAGGTAATTGTCCAGCACGTGTTGAGGCTAGACGAGCGAGGATACTCGCCCCGGCTTGCTGATGTAGAGGATATGGCCAATTCTCTGCTTGCTGAGCGCCACCAGCCCTACGTTGGCAAGAACTGGGCTGCCAACTTTGTTAAACGTCAGCCAGAGCTCAAAGTCAAATTCAATCGCAAGTACGACTATAAGAGAGCTCTGTGTGAGGATCCTAAGGTGATTGGGGACTGGTTCCGACTAGTAGAGAATACCAAAGCCAAGTATGGTATACAAGATGAAGACACCCACAACTTTGACGAATCTGGCTTTATGATGGGCGTTATATCAACAAGAGCTGTTGTTACAGGCTCTGAGCGTCGAGGGAGACCAAAGACAGTGCAGCAGGGCGACCGAGAGTGGACCAGCATCATCCAAGGCATCTGCGCGAAGGGCTGGTCTATCCCACCCTTCATCATCTTCTCTGGCAAGCACCACCTCTCTGCCTGGTACAAGGAGCCTAGTATACCTGACAACTGGGTTCTCAATGTCTCTGACAACGGCTGGACCAACAACGAGCTTGGAGTCAAGTGGTTGAAGCACTTTGATGAGCACACAAAGGCGCGCACTGTTGGCAGCTATCGGCTGCTCATTCTGGACGGCCACGAGAGCCACAACTCAGTCGAATTCCACCAGTACTGCGAGGAACACAAGATTATTACCCTGTGTATGCCTCCACACTCGTCGCACCTACTACAGCCACTTGACGTAGGCTGTTTTTCTCCGTTGAAGAAGGCCTATGGCCGCCAAGCTGAGCGGCTAATGCGCAGCAAGATTACGCGTATCACTAAACTTGAGTTCTTGCCGTGCTTCAAAGCAGCTTTTGACGCCTCAATCACAGAGAGTAACATCCAGGGAGGATTCAGAGGTGCTGGCCTAGTCCCACTTGACCCAGAGGCTGTGCTATCGAAGCTTGAAGTACGGCTGCGCACGCCAACGCCACCTACTGTGGACAACAGTACGTGGGAGTCTAAAACACCAAGCAACACCCTGGAATTTGGGTCTCAATCGAAGCTGATTCGAGAGAGGATTCAGAGACACGCTGATAGCTCGCCAACGTCTATGGTTGACGCTCTTAATCAGCTCACTAAAGGCGCAGAGCTGATGGCGCATTCACTGGTTTTAGTGCGCAACCAGGTTGCTGACCTACAGGCAGCCAAC